>NW_022437045.1:817213-837998 GCF_009761245.1 Sapajus apella | reverse complement strand
TTTTTTTTTTTTTTTTTTTTTTTTTTTTTTTTTTTTTTTTTTGAGACAGAGTTTCGCTGTTGTTGCCCAGGCTGGAGTGCAATGGCACGATCTCAGCTCACCACTACCTCTGCCTCCTGGGTTCAAGCAATTCTCCTGCCTCAGCCTCCCGAGTAGCTGGGACTACAGGCACACACCATCATGCCCAGCTAATTTTTGTATTTTTAGTAGAGACGGGGTTTCACCTTGTTGACCAGGATGGTCTCGATCTCTTGACCTCGTGATCCACCTGCCTCGGCCTCCCAAAGTGCTGGGATTATAGGCGTGAGCCACCGCGCCAGCCGTACTTGGAAATCTTAAGGATGAGCAAGTGAAATTACTAAAAGACCAAAGTGGTCTTTTTCCCTGAACAGGGAAAACTACAGAAAACACCAAACTAACCAGTAAGTTTGATTAACACGACCCACCAAGCAACACCCTAGCCTCCCTCATTCCTCCAAGAGGTCCAAATTCGCCCCATCTCTTCTTTTCAATGGATTCTTTTAGATCTTCTTTCAGTTATGTGACTATTAGAGAAAATCCAGAAAATAAAGATAGAATAAAGAAAACAAAGGTTGCCTGTGATGACATTTTTATTTCCAAATCAAAACTCTGGAGTCAAGAATCTGGTTTTTTTTTTAAATGTGCTGTAGACATCATTATAATTCTTACTTTGTCTGCCAGACTTTCCCTAACCAGGGAAGAAGAGACCTGTGCTGTGTGGGAAGGCAGGTGCCATAGAGCACCAGGTTCATTGCTCACCCCAGGTCCCTGGTACAAGCTCAGGGACAGAGACACAGCAGTCATTTCAATATATTCTTGCGGGATAAAGAATGTTGCTGCTCCACAGAATGAAGTCCATATCTTCTTTGTAAAAATATGATAGTGAAAAAAATAGAAATAAAGAAATCAGACAAGTCAAGTAACCTGCCCGAGATTCCATTTCCTCGTTATTCTTTGAACAAACACATATTAGGACCAGTTCGAAGTCAGACCCCATGCCAGGCACAAGGAACACAAGAATAAATTCACACATGGCCTCTTGGGAGAGATGAGAAAGGTGATGGCTAAAATACAGGGTGTAATAGCCAACAGGATCAGTTATGCTCTGCAGGCTGGCAGAGCCCAGAGACAACACCCCATAGCCAGGGAAGCATCCCTGGAGGGGTTGATTTCTGGGCTGGTTGAATAGACATACTAGGAATTTCCTTTGGGAAGAAGAGTGAGAAAGGAATTAATCAAAAGAGGCTTTAGCAGTGTCTCTAATGTGCTATTTCTTTTAAAAGACAGTAAACAAATCAAGGTGTTCATGGCTGTTAATTCAGGAGAGTGTGACAATGGATGTTTGATATATTGTTTTTGTATCTTCAACTTAATTTCTTGGGGTGGGGGGCAATGGGGTTAAGTGGAAGTTACCCTAGCAAAGATCAGGTGGCCCTGGGGGAAAGCAGTGTCATCAAAGGTACAGGCAAGAGAACACAAGGGCAAAACGGTGAGAATCACATCTGCCCGGCCTGCCTCACAAGGTTATTAAGTACATCAACTGAAAGAGGAAAGAGGAAACGATTTTGCAAAGCATGCAGCTCTGTTGTGAGTTTTTAAAACTCTTTCATATAAGATTGTATTTTTATTTTATTTATGTTATTTATTTTATTTTATATTATGTTTTAGAAATGGAATGTCACTCTGTCACCCAGGCCGGAGTACAGCGTGTGATCATAGCTCACCGCAGCCTCAAACTTCCACGCTCAAGCGATTCTCCCACCTCAGCCTCCCGAGTAGCTGAGACTACAGGCTAAAAAGCTGGCACCACCATACCTGGCTAAGCTTTACGCTTTTTGTAGAGACGGGTCTCACTATGTTGCCTAGACTGGTCTCAAACTCCTGGCTTCAAGCAATTCTCCCTCCTCTGCTTTCCAAAGTACTGAGATTCCAGGTATGAACCACCCTGGCCTATATTGTGATGTGGTTAGTATAAGATAACTTTTATGCAGGTCAAACTACTTTTTACCATCAATTCTGGAGACCCAGGAGACAGCAATGCCTACAGCTTACCCTAATAAGCCAGTGACTGAAAGGGAGAGCCACCATCCGTCACACAGTGGTAAACTTTTAGGGACCAGTAAGGCATCAGACATCAAATTCCACATCAATGAATAACCCCTTATGTGTATATCTCTATGCTGGCTATGTCACGAAAGACCCTGGCGACTTACAACAATGATAGAATCTTTCTGAATACTAAAAGTATTTTCCTTTCCCTTAATCTTTGCGTTCACCACACTATCAGCTATTAATAGAAAATTGATTTTGTTATTTCTGATGCTTATAGTCTGTCTTATCTAGGGAGAAGCCAAAGGGAAATCCCCACGGCTGCAGATGGAGGGAACCATTCTTTACACATTTTTGTATATGATTTTGAAAGCCTAAGAAAACAGAAAAAAACACAAGAAAAAGATATTTGTGTCCTGCAGAGTAAAACTCTGTACCTGGAAATTTCACCGCAGGAAGTTGAAATTGACAGATAGAAAGTAGACCAGTTTCATAATGTCACTTCACAAACTCACAGTGAAAAACTGTTCCGAAGGTCTAGCTTTTTCGCGCACAAATGTCATGAAAGTGACAGAACTGAAGGGGCATTGAAAGGTCAACTTGTCCAGCCTCCTGCCTCAGTCAAAGAAGCATATTACCAGACAAGGTAAATGACTGCCTACACTGTTGTGTTTTGCTTTGTTTTTCTTTTTTTCAGTATTCAGAATTCATGTTTCTTTTAATTACTTGATCAGTGTCCAGTCAGTCTTTTAAGTCAGAGAAATTTTAACTGGACTCATTTTCTTTGTCTAATTCTCTATAAAGGAATGAATTAACTATTGGTATTATAAGGATATCATTTTACATACTTGAAATGAGTTTTTGCCTTTTATTTCCAATAGTATGGTAAGCTGGATACCCTAACCAAACTTTGGGCTATAAACAACTACAAATGCTTAATAAAATTTAAAACCTATTTTTACGTACATCGATGAGCTGATAAGAAAGTAAGGAGTATTCAGAAGCCAAAATTCAGGTAAAAGCCAGACTCTGAATGAGCAGGAGAACCCCTAAGCTGCCTTCCCTTGAAGTCTTTCATCAAACCAGATGAACTTGAGCTTGGTCTTCAAGGGCAAAGCCTAAGATGGAGGAGACATAAGAGACCCACACTCCACCCCACAAGGGTAGAACTCCAAAGTGTTTACATTTAGTAGGGGTTAACCAAAAATCAACCCTCCACCCACCAGGACACCCCAAGAAAGGTTCTGTCTTAAACCATAGGGCTGAAAAAAAATATCTTCCCTAAGAATTGTAACTACAAAGAAGCCCTCTCAGATGAGGTTTATTTCAAAATCACGGCAGCTAGTGTACTGGAAAACCAAGACGTTTATTTTAAAGGGATTTTGGGTTTCATGACCCCTAAGCATCTGACTAAAGCAAATATAAATCTTCTCCAAAGGAACCTCAAACTTGACACAGATCTGATAAACTTCCCACAGATATGGACCCAAAAACTACAGACCACAGGGAAGCTGCCAAACTCTCAACAAAACAAGGCAACCTAATTTTGAATTGAGTTTCTAGCAGACAATGAGTTTCTAGTAGGCAATGTAGAAAATGGAAAAAATATCATCAGTTACTAAGCATTTGTTGTCTGATAATATAGCATGACCATTTTCCAGGAGAAACAAGCTTTACTGCTATGAAATTACAGAGATGATTTCACATATAGATTGATACATAAAAGAAGCACATTTGTTCATCTGTGTGTTTGCAGTGTCGTCATCTAGCTTCCATGCTAGCCATTCACATGCATGTATTACGTCCTCACCCAGAGGAAAGGCACCAGGTGGAAAGGTGTGGAGACCACAAGATGGCTTCCCTCCACGAGCTCATAATCAAGTAGGAGAAAGAGAAGAAGTGAGTGTTTATGTTTTCTTGTTTTTCATTTGCTTAGTTTTCCAATATCTATCGCAAATATTTTTATATTTTATCAGATCTAACAAATACACATCAATATTATTTATCAAAAGCTCAAAATTATCATATTTTTTTTGAGACAGGGTCTTGTTCTGTCACCCATCTTGGAGTGCAGTGGTGTGATCTTGGCTCATTTCAACATCCCCCTCCTGGGTTCAAGAGATTCTCATGCTTCAGCATCCCCAGTAGCTGGGATTACAGGTGTGTGACACCATGCCTGGCTAATCTGGTGTTTTTTTTTTTTTTTTTTGGCACTTTTAGTAGAGACATGGTTTCACCATGTTGTCTAACATGATCTCGAACTCCCAACCTCAAGTGATCCACCCGCCTCAGCCTCTCAAAAGTGCCAGGGTTACAGGCAATGAGCCACCCACCATACCTGGCCCATATAACCTATTTTTTCCCTAATAACCTTTCATTGAAACCCTTCTGCCCTCCTGCATGACACAATGTTTGGAAATACAAGCATGGCAAATTTATGAAGAACTAGCAAGGAAATGCTAAATGTAAAAGTCAGCATATTGGCACATTTGAAAGGGGAAGGAAAGGGCAGGACCAGGTAATGAACTGATGTCCTAGGATTCCTCTGTCACTCTCAGACTTCCTTTCCCCTACTTTCTTGTGTTTCAGCCCTTTTTTCAGGGCCCCAGTCATTCTCTCTATGTTACTGGTTTCTGTTCTCACATTGCCAGAGAAGTCTTCTTTACAAAATGTGAATATATTATATATATAATATTATATATAATATATATATATTGCAATGATATATTTTAGATACATACACATGTAAATACACACACACACACACATATATATATGTATAATGAGAAATTCATTTTGAGTCCTTTCACATCAGGAAATTCTTCTATTCTACCTTCACATATGGTAGATAGTTTCTCTGGGTACAAATTCTAACTAATAATTATTTTCCCTTAGAATTCTAAAGATTTGCTCACATCCAGGGTTGCTGTTAAGGAATCCAATGCCATTCTGTTTCCCAATATGAATTTTTCACTGTGGAAACTTAGGATTTTCTCTTTCTCCTGCATGCTAGTACATCATAATAAAATGCCTTGATGTGAGGTGTTTATTCCTTCACTGTGCTGGATACGCAATAGGTCCTTTGAATAAAAAATGTCATATTCTGTAGTAGAAATTTTTCTAGTATTAGATCATTAATATTTCTCTCACTTCCACTTACTCAGTTCTTTTCTCTTGGAGCTTTTATTGGCCACATAGGACCTCCTTGGATAATCCTCTAATTCCTATCTTTTCTCCTTTACATTTCATCTTAGTTTTGTGTTTTGTGGGGTTTTTTTTTTTTTTTTAGATGTTTTGTTCTGTTTTAGAAAAATGTCTTCAACTTCATTTCAATCTCTGTATTGGAATTTTATTTCTATTACCTTGTTTTTAATTTCCAACAGCACTTCTGGTTGCTCCCTTTTCACTGTATCTTTTTCTTCTGTCATATATGCAGTATCTTTTCGTGTCTCCTGAATTAACTAAAATGAATTTTGGAGGGTGGGCTGGGTGTGGCAATTCTCACCTATAATACCAGCACATTGAGAGGCTGAGGCGGGAGAAGAACTTGAGCCCAGGAGTTTGAAACCAACCTGGGCAACATGGCAAAACCTCAATTTAAAAAAATACAAAAATTAGCCAGGCATGGTGGCACATGCCTATAGTCCCAGCTAGTAGGGAGGAGGTGGGAAGGATTGTTGGGTTTTAGGAGGTCAAGGCTGCAGTGAGCCACGATCACACCACTGCACTCCAGGCTGTGTGACAGAGTGAGATCCTGTCTCAAAAACAAAACAGAATAGTCTCTTTCTTTAACATTTTCTTCAGTTCCCTGCCATGCTTCTATTTCCTCTAAAGTTTCTTTATTTCTGTCTGCTTTAGCCTCTCTCATTTCGGAGACCCTCCACAAATGGGTGATGATCTCAGCTGCCTACCTTTAAGACTGAAGCCCTAAAAATCTAGTTGCCTAGATTGAGCTTGCTAAGTCATAGGCTTCACTATACCATGATGAGATGGTAAGTCAGCTTTTTCACTAGAATAACTTAAATGTCAATATAAAGGTCTGTTTCTCCAGAGAAGAATCTACCAACATTCTGTCCTGAATAAATGCATATGGCAGTTGGGGGGCCAACAGGAGGGTATTAGCATGCAATGCCTGCCTTCCAGTAACTGTGGAGCAGATCAGAGGATGAGGACAGGGAAGTCAGTTACAGACATTCACTTCAGCCCGTGTACTTAACTCTCCACTCCCTCCCGCCCTTCACTGTGTCTTGTTGTTGCTAACTCCTAGTTCTCTTTAAAAAATAAATTTCTTACCTCCTCTCTGTGGGGGTCATCAACTGGACTCATGAACTGGGACAGGAATCCAAGGGGCCCAACCACAGCATCTCCAGACTTCCCACCAATCTCCTGCTTCCTGTCTGGTGCCTCCCCACTCCCTGCCTTCCACAGTAACTGAAACCTCAGAGCCCTTATTCTGTCCAATTTCTACAGCTGTGGTGTGGGCTGGCTCACCCCTGACAGTCTCCCCTATGAAGGCCCTTGGATTTTAACTTCCTCTACTCTGCTCATTAATTTGCCACTCCAGGATTCTAGGAATATTCTCTTACTCGCTGGTGTCTCCAGTCACCTTCTCTTTGTGTTTGTGGGCTTATGCATTGCTGTTCTTTTGCTCCCATTTCAATTGGATTAGGGGAGGGAAAGGAGATAAAGACATATGGATGTTCTGTGATATTTAACCAGAAAAGGTCAAGTTGAACTGTGTATAGCCTGGCTGACCATGGGTGCCCATAATACAGCTCAGATTGTATCTCAGGCTGCCTTACTCTTGAATTTTCAATTTAAATATCTGGCTTCTCCCTGAAAAGGTAGACACTGTGACACCTTTGTTCTGTTTCAGGGCCTGGAACAATAGATGTTTGTTGAATGAACTAAATTTAGGTAGTTTAATTCTTGACAATCTACAACAAAATCATGGCTACTGCTTACTTGTTAAACACCTTGCATATGCCAAAGCCTAGTCTAAGCACTTTACAGATGTCATTTGATTCACTTTTACCTTCACCACAGCACTGTAATGTAGATATGATTAATCAAGTTTACAGACATAAAACTATGTCTCAACTGGGCTGAATGATTTAGTTATAGCCGTACCATTAGCTAAAGTGTGACCCAACTTTCACATCTAAATCCCCCTCAAGCCACAGATGTGGCTTCTTCTACCATATCAGTATTAGTCTGTTCTTGGATTGCTTTAAAGAAACACTGGAGACTGGATAATTTATAAAGAAGAGAGGTTTAATTGGCTCACAGTTCTGCAGGCTTTACAGGAAGTACAACGTGGCCATCTGCTTGGCTTCTGGGGAGGCTTCAGCAATCACAGTCATGGCAAAAGATGAAGGTGGAGCACACGTCACAGGGACAAAGTAGAAACAAGGAGGCAGGAAGTGCTACACACTTTCAAACAACCAGACCTAACAAGAACTCACTCACTATCATGTGGACAGCCCCAAGAGGGATGGTGTTAAACCACCTATGAGAAATCTGCCCCCATGATCCACTCACCTCCCACCAGGTCCCATCACCAGCACTGGGGATGACAATCTAACATGAGACTTGGGTGGGGACATAGATCCAAACTATATCAATACCGTACTGCTTTCTACCAAAATCTTTAACATCAAGAGAATGGGAATAGCAACACCGGGACCTACGCCATAGAAAAGGCATTAAAGGGCTTAAATCTAGGAAGCACGCTCCAGATAAAAATGGGACACAAAAGATTATCTGAACCACAATGAACCGTTGCTGAGTGCTTATCTGCATTTGGCAGTTCAGAGTTGAGGACCACTTTTCAAACTTCATAATTAGTATGTATTGCACATGGCAGTTCTAAAAGTGCTTTCAAACACATTATCTTGCATAAATAGCTAAGCAAAATGATCAAAAGTCAACTAGATGTGAATAAGGTGCTTTTAAAGTCCTGAATGAAGAGTTTTAGAGGCATATTTTTATTATGAAAGTATAACATATTTTGGAAGAATATTTGAGTAACTAATTCCCGTAAAAATAGACAAGTCAAATGCATACTGATTAACACAGTGAATTAAGTATCCCCAACTGTAAGTAGGATTCAACATAATATTCCTTGGGAATGTATTTGGATTTGAAATTATCCATTGAACAACATATTTTCATTCAAAAACATATTGAAATATAAGCAGCTCTCACAAGGCTTGCTTTTAGAATCATCGAGTTTCAGCTTTTGGAAATTACTTCTCCCATGGCTGCAATTTCTTATGCATACACAATTTGATACCCAAATTGTGAAACAAAAACAAAATTTTTCTCATGGCAAAGGTCGCCATGCAATTATATTCAACATATTTTGAAACGTGACTGTAGATGAAGGTCTGTATTAGCATTCTAGCAAATGTAAAGCTGCATGAGACGTGTTTCCAGACATCATGGCACTTCTGCTGTAAGAAAGGACATAAATACTTATAACTTAACGTGAGGCAGACATGAGCAGCACAGTTCCGCACACTGACACAACATGCCATTGTGGTTTGACTGTACATGTCCCTCCAAAGTTCATATGTTGGAACTTAAACACAAGGTGGTGCTATAAAGAAGGACCATGGAATACTATGCAGTCATAAAAAAGGATAAATTCATGTCCTTTGCAGGGACATGGGTGAAGCTGGAAAGCATCATTCTCAGCAAACTAACACAAGAAGAGAAAAACAAACACCACATGTTCTCACTCATAAGTGGGAGTTAAACAATGAGAATACATGGACACAAAGAGGGGAACATCACACACCAGGGCCTGTCGGGGGTGGAGAACTGGGGGAGGGATAGCATTAGGAGAAATACCTAATGTAGATGGCGGGATGATGGATGCAACAAACCACCATGGCATGTGTATACCTATGTAACAAACCTGCACATTCTGTACATGTACCCCAGAACTTAAAGCATAATAATAATAAAACTTTTTTAAAAAAGAGAGGGATCTTTGGAAGGTGATTACGCTTTGAAGGCTCCACTCTCGTCGATGGAATTAATGCCCTTAGAGAAGGGCTGAAGGGAGCGGAAGCAAGCATGTCCCTTTTTGCCCTTCTGACTTCTATCCCTTCAGCCATGTGTGGACACAGCAATAAGGCACTGTCCCGGAAGCAGAAAGCAGCCCTCACTGGACACCAAATCTGCCCATGCCTTGCTCTTGGACTTTCCAGCCACCAGCAGTGTGAGAAATACAGTTCTGTTGTTTATAAATTACCTAGTTTGAGGGATTTTGTTACAGCAGCATGGGCAGACTGAGACATGTGCCATGAACATCCAGGGAAAAGGAGGGTTAAGGAACCAAGCAGAGGGGGGCGGGGTCGATGAACTGGCCTGCACAGCACTGGGGAGCTCAGCAAGCAGAAGGGGGAGCAAAGGACCTTCTGGAGAGGGCAAACTCCTGAAAGGAAGAGACGGCATGTGAGTGAAGCAGCATCAGTGGTCAGATGTAAGTGCCTGGAGGATGGATGTGCGTCCTACAGTGGCCATAACAAATTACCCCAAACTCGGTGGGTTATATAAATATCTATAAATCGGTCCAGGTGACCAATTGCTGAGGGGGGGCCTTCCAAACTCACCTCCCACAACATGTTGGGGAAAATGAACCACTTAATATGACTGGATCCACAGCTGCCCCAGAAATTGGCTGTAAGTAATGCAGCCCTGGGCAACCCTTCACCTTTTGTGCCAAGAGAAGAAAAGATCTCCATATTTGAAAAATGCCCTGCAAAATCCTAAGTGGAAGAGATGAATCAAAAGCATTATAAAAAATAGGGAAGAAAAGAAAGTCTAAACGAAACTAAAATTTGCTTTATGCACAGGAAGTGTTTAGAAGCAAACCTTAAGAATGGATTTTGCTGGGCATTTTGTAATTGCCTTAATTATGAAAAACATTTTTTATTGGATTAAGGTGCAATTTGATACTCTTTGGATACTGGAAAAAGAACTTGGTAATTGTATCAAATGATGGACAGGCTTTCAGGCTCCTGCACTTGTTTTTTGACTCTGTGATTTAAGTGTGAAATTGATCTGAAGTCTGTATGGGTCTTCTATCAAGTATGTTCAAATATAAGCAACGCGGTTTCATTTGCACTAATTCAGTACAAAATATCCTTTTGGTGTGCAAAACTCCAATACATCTCTTAGAATAGGGAGTCCAATTTATGTCATGCTATAATCATAGCAGTTCTAAACTAATTTAACACCCTGAAGAAGTTAATTAACATCATTAAAAAGTGCATCCAGTCAAGTATAACATGTGACCCAAATAAATAATTGAATGAACTTTCCTACTCCAGTGGTGACTTCTTCCAAGGCTGTCCTCTTTCATCAGACCTGGTCAACAATTGTTTGAAACATCTGACACCAACCACATTAGATGATTTTCATGAAGGTGTAAACCTACATGGCAGCCTCATAAACAACTTAAGTTTCATGGCTGACATTGATTTATACATCTTCTAAAGAGATGGTGCATGAAATGATCAGAACAGTCAATAATGCAAGCAAAATGTATGGGCTTGAGATAAGAGAGCAGAAAACAAAATCAATGCCTTCCAGCTATTAACAGCATGCAGCAGAGTTCATAATAGATAGCACTAAACTTGAACAAGTTGCATCATTCAAATACCTCAGAGAAACTGTCACTCCAACAGTAATTGCAAGAATAGTGTTCACATAAATGAGTATATATGGCTTCGGCTTGGCCACTGAAGGCATTTTACCAACTAAAAGCTACTTAGATGAGTTGTTTGAGGTGTATTCTTATTGAAAAATTTTTAGAGAAGGTCACTAAGCATACTAATAAGAATCATTAGGTGCATAAACTTAGATAATAAAGAAAGTCAATATATAGCTGTAAACCTTCACACACAAAACAAATATACAAAAGGCAAAGCAATCGGCTGCAATGGGTAAGTGTTTCTTCCTTTAAAGGAATGAAATTGAATGGAATTAAATATTGCTATCTTGTGACCAACACAGTCAATTTTAAACCCTACAGGTCTGTCTCAGAAATATAAAGCGTTCTGGTAAAGTAGTCATTGTAACAGAGTGGTTGGGACTTGGGGATCATGATGACCTGTGTTTGATTTACACCTTAGCCACTTATTATCTTTATCACTTAACCTCTCTGGGCCTCTATTTATTCATCTGTACTTTGAAATTAATTCAAATACCTTGCAGTGTTATTGTAGAAATGTAATAATACAGGTTGGAGGCCTGGGTACATAGTATTTCCTGAATAAACCCTTTATCTTCAATAGATATATGAATTTGTTTGTCCTTATAACAAACTTCTTAGGGACCAGTAAATGATGGACCAGTAAATTAACATATGCATTTCAAAACTAAGTCAGTCCTTCATAATTATTTATTTACTGTGAAAATTATAATGTTCAAATTTATAGCAGTTAAGTGAGTGGTCAACCTGCTCTCCAGCAATTTAAATTCATTCTGGAGAACAATGTACTAACAGTGACACTCATATGCCCAGATTAGTGCTCCACTTTACCTTACTTTATAATTATCCAAGTAAAGAAGTATTCATATAATCCTAGCTTTGATTTTCCATTTAATCTTAAAACAACTCTAAGAATTGGAAGATCCTGCCAAGTATCATGTCTGCCACACGCAGCTTTGTATCTCAGTAGTACATCCCATTTTCTATTAGTATTGCTGAAACTTCAAACACAGCTTCATCAATTTGAGTTGGTACTGATTATTTTTTTTGGTAGGCAACATGCATTAGAGGAGAGTCACGTGGCACATCTCCAACAGCAATTGGTAATTTTTATCACACAACTGTAAAAATTATTGCCTTTCTTTCTTCATTGGTGTCTTGAACAACTATTGAACCATATAAATATTACGTTGAAATATCATATGAGAACATTTTTCATACTGTTAGAAATGCAAATGGCCATGTCCCAGGGCATCAAGGCTGAAATACTGCATCTGGATAGGAAAGCATCCATGACTCTAGCCCTGTGCTGTTATTCAATAACAGAAATAGAAACGCAGACTCTCCATTACCTGGGAAGGTGATTCTACAGCAATCAAAGCCTTAAAAGTACAGCTGTTGCTGGGCCCAGAGTCCCTGATATGGGAAATTCCAGGGAAATTAAATCCCTTTCCATTGAGCCTCACAAAAAGCCATTGGTGGCCTTTTCACCTGACCTCACACTTCATTTGGCACAGCCCAGCACAAGAAGCCATAGGAGGACCAGCTCTTGAGAATAAATTATTATCTACTACCCCACTGGAAAAAGGCTACATAAAGATGCCGATTTCTAGTTCTATTTTCTGAGCAGCCATGGCCTGCAATGACAACCCAGCCCCAGGACACTTTCTGATTGGGAGGAACAATAGTCAAGTTGAGAAACTGGCGGTCACCGAAATGCCCAAAAACCGTATCACTAAAATTAGAAAACAGAAGCACTGGTTTGATTGTTGGGGTTGAATCTTTAAATCAGTGGTTTTTAAAAAAGTGGAAGTGCAAGTGATGTTTGATAATCCCAGATCTCTCTCCTAAACAAAGTCATAGATAAAAGAAAAAACCTCATGAGCAAACTAGTGGTGTTCAAAAGCAGAGAGAAGCAACCTCAGCCCAGGAAGCAAGTTTTACAACCTCTGCTAATCACCCTGTCTCTTCCCTGACCACGCCAGGTCCTCTGGCCACTTACTTGTGGTGTTCCTTACCCCTGAAGAATCCATAATCCCATGGGGAAAGCAACCCAACAAATATTCAGTGGCTAAGCACTATCAGAGAATAATTTCACTATGTTAAAGTGTAGGATACAACATAAACTCTGTAGGAGCTCAAAGAAAAGAGAGATCATTGGGACAGACCCGGCAGACCCCACCTGCCACACAGCCGCCTTCGCCAGGCTACAGTTAGTCAGGCTGCTTATTTCTGTGCCTTTGTCCTCATCCTTGTGCTTCAGACTGTGCAGTTCCCTGACCACAGGGAATGCCCCCTGCTCAGAATGCCCCCTCTTTCCTGCTGAAGCTGTCCCAGATCGCCACCATCCACAGGTGCTCAACAACTTGCAACACCCGCCCGCCACACCTCCCTCAACCATCGCTCCATGGCTATAAATATCTACAAAGCATTTGGACATAGTTGATGCTAAGGGAAGAACGCAATTCCCAATCTTCCACATACTCCTTGTAATAGCAGAATTTAATTTGCCCGCTTTTGTACAAGCCCTTCAACCATTAATCCTTCTAATAATTTTAAAGACATTATCATGAATGCTGATAAGGTCTTCGCTACAAGGACATTCGTCGCAGCTGTGTTTATAGGGTGACAATTTGAAAGTACTCTAAATATCCACCAATAGGGAATGCTAGTGATGGAATATAATGCAGCCATCAAATGGTATAGTAAATGAATATTTATGAACATAGAAATATGTTAAACATATGTTAAGTGGGGAAAAGCAGGATACTTCACAACGTGATCCTATAATTTATATACATAATATATATAATTTATATATAAATATGTATAGATACATATGTAATTTATATAATTATATAACTACATAATCTATATATAATGCTTCTATGCATAAAATCTATCCACCATCAGCTGAGGTGCTTTCATGTTTTTACATTATTGCTTTTTCACATTTTTCCGATTGTTCTTTGATAGAGAAAGCAACCCAAAGGCACACATCATAACTATTCCAACACAACTAACATTCTCCTTTTTGTCATGAAATATTTTATTCCTACAGATAAGTCTATGAGAGCTAGTAAATACCTAAGTACTGACCACCAAGCTTGCACAACTCTATTTTTAGACAACTTTGCTTTTCACGCGGGGGCATGCGAGTCAAGCCAAAGTGGGTCAGAATGCTGAAATGCTGCATGTGTTTACCCTCCAGTAATGAGAGGTTTATTTCTGACCCTCTTAAACTCAGTTTTTAACTGCCCAGAGTATCTCTAAAAACACCCTTTCACCCAGCCTCTGCACCAGTAATAGTAACATAGAATGCAGTACAAAGAACCATGATTTTCCCTATTCGGGGGGCTGTTATCATCTGCTGTGGTGTGCTGGCTATGGGGCCCGGGCCCAAGCCTGCTCACTGCTCACCTCCTGATTTACTTAAATCTTTCTGCTTCTATCAACCACCGGGAATGGGGACACTTACAGGTAACAACTGACAATTTGAACAGAAAATACAGAGAAAAGCTGTGTAAAGCAAGTGGCTCAGATTATAGCTGTTGACTTCTAATATTATTTGATAGATGAGGCTCCTACAATTATCTACTGCTCATGGGTTCCATTACTGGAACAAGAAGCACACAAAATAAGGGCAATTTCCCAAACAGTATATAGGACCACTTCGCTTTGTCAAGAGCCATTTCTGCAAGTGAAGTCCTCCTTGTTAAAGACACGAAGATAATGTGCCAGCTACTTGACACGAGCATTTAGTTCATACCACATTTACTGCCTTTTGTTATTTCTGCCATACTCTAGTTAAGGCCAAATTGGATCTTATTTTTAACTAAACGTTTGTTTTAAAACACAGTCATGGAATCTACTATTCTTCTCTAAAATAAAGTGAGGGGGATAAAAGTTCTAAGAAAAATTTGAAATCCTTTAAACAGTTGAGTGAACAAAGTTGCCATCTTAATTTTTCAGGACTCTTCCCTGCAACCAGCTAGCCCAAAATTATTAAAACAGTTTTTATTCTTAAAAAAAAAATAAAAAATCTGTGGTTTAACCTTATGTTACTATTTAAAGCTCAAAAAGAAATTCTGTCTCTAGGAGAAAAAAAGCAATATATTTTTGAAAGACAAAAAATAAAAATAAAGTACCTGAGCAATGAACTGAATTATCGCATCCATGTTCACTATTAATTCATTTTGCACTTTGATTTTGGACTGAGCCATATGGCAGAACGAGTTTGGGAAACATTACAACTGCATCAGGAATTACATTTGTTTCTCACTCCCACCTCCTTACCCATCTCGGAGAGTGGAAAGAAAAAGGAAAAATCTGAAGAAGATAAGAAAATATTTAAGTCAGAGAAGCACAGCATAACTTCTACAGGAACCCTGGCTGATGATTTTATGATGAAAAAAATCCCTATCGATGCTACTCCAGAATGGGGGAGGGGTAGCCACCAGCAAGCTCACCCTAAACGCACTTATCTCCTAGACAGAGTCCACACGTGCAAACTTAAATATGTCTTATTTTCTCGATTAAAATCCCCCTGAGTTTTTTTCTCTCTTTATTAGTGTTGCTTTGATGTATTTCTAAGCCAAAATGTGGGGAAGTCTAAATGGCATAAAGGATACTACACTTTTTTCCTTCCCTTCCCTTTTCTTCTGTATCACCACTTTTCAACTAATAAGCAATTGACCAGGCCTGACTGCTGGTAGGGCTGTGTCTCCCCCTTGACCAGGTGCTCTGAATTCTCATAGGCAGCATTTATCTGAGAAATGCCCATGTGCCCTAAAATCTGGGTCACTGTGAGCATCCGTTCATGGAGCTGGTCAAAAGCACGCTCCTCTTCAATAATATTCAAGAGAGATGGTTAAGTCCGTACAGTTTAATTATAACATTCGGGATTTTTTTTTATTCTTTCTCAGCTGCTGAAGTCTTTTAAGTCTCTCTTAAAAGGGCCGCTACACAAAAGGTAACTTCATCCTGGAGAGAAAGAAACTCAGACTTGGCCATTCCACTTCCACTTGGGCATTGATTAGATGTCTTTTTTTTTTTTTTTAACAAATTCAAAAAGAAAGGGGACACGATTTAAAACTAAAATAGAACCAGGCACATTGTACAAAGGATTATTTCAAGTAATTCTCCTTGAAACTATAACAAAGGAATGTTTCCTGGGGATTAAATGGACTGTCAGGTAATCAGAAAAGTTCTTTTAGGTTTTTCCTCAGGAAGAAAAAGAGCACTTTGGATGGATTTTGTTCCTGGCATTTTGTGACACTTTACAGCTTATTCCCTGGTGTCACACCGATTTATTTTATTATTCATGAGCTCCGTGAAGGAAGGAATGATCTTAGAGGTCCACAGCTGGACCACACTAATAGATCCTTTTCCTATCCTCATCTACTGTTACTTTAATATGGATAAGATTGTTTTATTAATGAGAGCAAATGGGTTTCCTGAGTATCAGCCTCTCCTTTGGCCACTCTGGAGGCTGATATACTTGATTAATTTATTTTCAACTTTTTGAGCACCCACACTATTTTTGACACTGTACTTTTAAAAAAATTCAGACATAAATGAGCAAAAGCTGTACCTCCAGGAAGTTACATTCTAATGAAACAAGACTGACCTCCATGACTAATTGATGATGCCACAGTCAACTGTCAATTATTCATGTAAAGATTACCCATGACACACTTTGTAGAGCACCCATCGTGAATTTCTAAATCCCAGGCTTTTCCACTTCTCAGCTACACAGACTTAGGGGTTGCCATGTGAATCACCTCACCGTACTATAGATTTAGTCACAGCACAAAGGAAGCCAACTGCCCCCACCTCCGATTGATAGAAAGTTTCGTCTAGTAGACAGGCATAGAATACTTCCAATAAGGTGCTATGCTAAGCACTACAGAAACAGATGGATTAAGTGTATATAAGGTGTACCAGCTACCTTTAGATAAGAGCGGCTAATTCTGTCAGTAAAAAGAAAGAGAAAAGGTTTCAGCAGGAAGATGACACTTGATTTGAGTATTGAAAACTGAGAGTGTGTTGAGGGGTAGACAGAAAGAGAAGACATTCTCAGTGCAGCGTAAGCCAAGGCATAGAATTCTGAAAGAGTGCAGTGCTCTATGAAATCTGCAATGCTGTTTAGTGCGACCACAAGGTTGACAGGTGGGAGGAGGAGAACATGGTTTCCAACAAGAGATAGGGCAGAAAAGATAAGCAGAGAAGTGGCCTCAACAGTACTTCAATACTTTTCGATTTGAAGGGAAAGGGAGAAATCTATCACGGCCCCCATCCCATAGAATATGACTTAGGCAAAATACTAGTCCGGTGCCGTTGCTAAGATTGGGAATAATGGACAAGAGACATTTTCAAGGGGAACATAATGAGTTCGGTTTTGGACATTTCTCTCACTGTCATGCTGAGAGTCATGAATGGGTTATAACCCTTAAAGCCAACACCTGGGTTCCACAGTTAATTGCTACTGAGCTAACCGTCAACTAAGACCAACAGATGACTCTCTCACACACCTCCATTACCCGAGACAGGGCTCCGTATTCTGTGTGGTTTCTTTAGCCTAATGCTAGAGGATGCACCAATTTGGACAGGAAAAATAAACCCAAAAACCAAGAATTGGTTATCTATATTTTCCAATCTTTTTTTTTATTTAATATACTTATTCTTCTGTTTTGTCTTGACACTGCATAGGCTATGTTGTAAGACAACTTGTCAGGTCCGAAAGACAGCATCACAATTCACCCTAAAATTGGCCTGTGTCGACCACAGAGGAAAATAGTGCCAAAATGTCTAGCACATGTCACTGAGAAGGTAATATATTCATTCATCGATTTGTTCTTTCATTCATTCAACAAATATGTATTGAGGGCTTCCCACAAGTCAGGCCAGGAAACGCCAAAGTGAACAAGAGAGGCTATGAGGGGGGTTATGTTCTAGTGCGTGAACAGACCCCAGACAAGTGTTTTGTGCTGTGAAGAGATCAAATGTGGTGAGATAAATGTAGGTGACGGCAGTTTTAGACAGGGTGGTCAGGGAAGGACCCACTGAGGAGATGACATTGGACTGAGACCCAGAAAATGGAAAACAAACAAACACAGAAGCCACAATTGGAGGATAAAACGCTCCAGAGAGAAGGACGGCAGGGAAACTAAGACTGGAACTAGCCTGGTAGTTTCAAGAAACAGACAAAAACAACAGTATGGCTGGAGCAGAGTCAGTAAAAGGGTGGGTGAAAGAAGCTGAAGGGGAAAAGTAAACCTAGCAGGTCACGGAGAGACATGGAGAGGAAGGAGGAAGTGTCTGCTGCCTCAGCCCCAAACCCCAATGTCGCCCCTCCCTGGAGGACCTCAGCCATGTGACTTGACCTCACAGGAACTTTTCCCTTCAAAACTGCAGTCATAATATTTTTATCACTTGAAAAGAATAAATGGGATCCAGCAGGCAAAGCGACTGGCACATATAAGCTGTCTAAGACAGCTGAGGTTCTGCCTCTCCTCTTCTTTCATAGCAATCAAGGAAGACAATGTGGTTTGTACAAGTTTTAAAAATATAAGGAGGCTGGGAGCAGTGGCTCACACCTGTAATCTCAGCACTTTGGGAGGCCAAGGCAGGCGGATCACAAGGTCAGGAGATCAAGACCATCCTGGCTAACACGGTGAAACCCCATCTCTACTAAAAATACAAAAAATTAGCTGGGTGCGGTGGCGTGCACCTGTAATCCCAGCTACTTGGGAGGCTGAGTCAGGAGAATCACTTGGACCAGGAGGTGGAGGCTGCAGTGAGCTGAGATCGCACCACTGCACTCTGGCCTGGGTGATAGAGCAAGATTCCATCTCAAAAAAAATAAAAACAAGAAGCCCTTTCTGGTCTAAATGTGTTAGGTGTACTTCCATGCAGCTCTGATTTCTGGGGCTGACCTTCAGTGAGTCTGACTTTCAGGAACCCCGAGGGCCAGAGGTCAAGTTTGCCGATATGAATCAGGCCATGTTATAGTGAAAAATGTCCCCCTACAAGCCAGGAGACTTTCAAATTAATTTCCTATATCATCCTGGTATATGTGAGCTGAGGTCTCACAAGACAAAAATAAAACAGTAGCTAACTCTGCAAGATAAATGCTTTTAAAAATCCACAATTACACTGAGGTCCTTAGAGAAGGGTACTTTCAAATGCAGGTTCTTCTGCTTCAGCACCACCTACCCTGCCTCTTGCGGCTTGGCAGACAGGAATGGCAAGGAATATGAAATAGTCCTGACTCATTGACTTCTCTCACCCAGCTACCTGGGACGGCAATCTAAGCAGGATCTTAAGATCTTTAAGAACCTCTTTTCTTTCTAGCCCCTCCCCATCATCTCTCCATCTTTCTGACATCCCTAAAAGTCTAGCTCTGACCCCGTGACTTCCATCCCTCTGTTTTTAACTTCTCCTGTCAAAAATAGAGACATCTCCTTTTCTCCACGGCCAATGCCTTGCAATTTCATCTTCTCCCACACATATAAGGAGCTCTCACTCAAGGGACAGATGCCAAAGTTTGCAGCCCTGGGCTCTCTTGCTGCCTGCATTTTGACTGGGAACCCCTGCTGAAGAAGAGGTTGGAAAAAAATAATTAACAACTAATTCACCCACTGTTGCAAGGGATTAGTGGATCAAAATGCTTGCTGGCTTTCTTTAAACATCGGCTAAAAAATAATAATGATAATAAAAGGTCAATTCACACATAACCTTTATCTCCATCCTCATGAGCATCCAAGCCTTGGTTTTGCTTTAAAATTTGCTCAATAAAAAAGACTATTGTGGGATTTTATTGTACAATGTTAATTGTTCTTCATAACATCTCTTCAAAATATGTGAGTACTGTATTAAATGGTGTCACCAAAAAATATATAACCACATCCTAATATTCGAAAACTATGGATATGAACTTATTTGGAAAAAGAGTCTTTGCAGGTATAATTAAGTAATGCATCTTATGATATCATCCTGGGTAACCTGGGTGGACCTGGATCCAGTAAAAGACATCCTTATGAGAGTGAGGCAGATGGAGATTACACAGAGATAGAAGATGAGGAGGCCATGTGACCATAGGGCACTGGTGGGAGGGCTGGAGCCCCAAGCCAAGGCATGCCAGCAGCCACAGACGCTAGATGAGGCCAAGAGTTGATTCTCCCTTCATGCCCCCAGGGCGAATGTGACCCTGCCATCACCTGGATCTCAGACTTCTGGCCTCCAGAACCGTGAAAGAATAAACTTCTCTTCTTTTAGACCACCCAGTTTGTGGTCATCTTTTATAGCAGCCATAGAAACTAACACATTATGTTTAAAGGAAGCAGCTAAGATATCTATGGTGATTTCTTATGGATGAGGTGCTTTATGGAATGGCTCTTCCTGCCAGCAAACATCTAAGCTTGGTCCTCAAAACCATCCATACACTCTAACATCCAAATAATTATTCACGTTCTGGCAAAGGAACGATGCTGCACAAAGCCTAAGAAGGAAGTCATTGTAATGCCCATTTGTTTTCAATCTCAGCCATCAGAAGACGGAGAAATTAGTCATTGAGGAGACCTGAGAACTAACTCATTAAATTCTGAAGTATTTCATTTTAACACTGTTCAAGAGATCTTTCCAAAGTGAACCTCAAATTTGCCTGATAATTAAAGATTAAATAAAACATAATTAAACCTTTCTTAATGAAAAAAATTGAAGAAATTTAAAGTAAATATTTGTTGCTGTGATATGCAATGAATGTGGCTATAGAGGTAACAGATATTTAGATGGTAAATGGCCCTTCCCTTCTCCCATTAGCTCACTGTCCCGGGTTTCTAAACTCTATTAATTCACACTGATACCTTTGAAGGTGATTGAACCACAGCATCTCTCTCTTTCTCTCTCTTTCTTTCCTCCCCCTCCCCACCATCTTATACACCACACACACACACACACACACACACACACACACACACACACACACAC
>NW_022437045.1:782115-817203 GCF_009761245.1 Sapajus apella | reverse complement strand
ACACACACACACACACACACACACACACACACACACACACACACACATATACACACACACACATCCCATTCTTTCTATGATCCTATAATCAATTACTGGTATTCCCAGCAAACCACTGATTAGACAGGGAGTATACTGTGACACAGTGTATTCTGGTAGGTGATGTCTCAACTGTCAAATCCTATAGATAAGGGCATATAACAAAACTATGGCTTGGTTGTGCACACTGACAATTACTGCTCTTATCGTCTAGATTGTTTTGGTATACCTAAGAGCAGGAATAAAGTGAAGGAGAGCAACCGCCCTGTGTAGAACAAGGTATCTGGGCAGAACACTGCCATCCATACACATCAGATGGAGACATGGACAGCCAACCCCTTGCCACAGTCCTGAAAGGAGGATTCAAATATCAAATATCTCATAAAAGCAGAGAAGAGATAAAGGACCACCCAGGCCCCATCTGTGGACAAAAACAGAGTCTGGACACAGTCTGGGGATGAATAAAGATGGGAAAAGATCAGCATGCAGAACAAAGGAGAAGGACCTACTCCCAAGACACTCAGCAGAAGAGCAATATGGTCTACTGCAGGCTCATGAAAATGTTTAGAAAATTCTTTTTGCACTAACAGAGTACAAATAAAGCAGGTTTCTATGTACAGTAAAGAATAATACCAATAAGAGAAATCCTAATGTTTAGAATGAAATAAATGAAATAAAAGCTAATAGAAGTAAGAGAAAAGAGGGCATTTTAGCATTGACCCATGATACTTACAGAAAGGTGCTGGATAATGCTTCTGAAAAACTTGAATAAAAACAGCAAATACTAGTAGAATTATGAACAGAACACATTTGTTTTTCCATGATGTTTGCTCTGTGCCTAGCATGACGCCAGGCTGGAAAAACAGGAACACATATAAACTTTGAAAGAAATGAAAAGAAAGAAAATGTAGCTTGTATCCAAAATATAAAAATCAAGGAAGCATGAAATAATATGAAACCAAATGCACTGCCTACAACAATAATTTAAATGGATTAAACTCCCCAATGAGCTGAGAATCAACAGTTTAAGAAAATTAGAAGAGGAAAGAGGAGGAGAAAGAAAGAAAGGAGGAAGGGAAGGTAACACAAAGCAAAGTGTCCCCCAAAGAAGTTAAAGAATAGGTCAAGAGGTAGTAGGAACAAAAAAAAAAAACATACTAAGAACTTTCAGAAGAACAAGTTCATTTCCAGGAATTCACCTTAAGTTATTATTCATGCATTCAAAGAAAAAACTCTAATAAGAGTCATCGGTCTCTATAATAGGGGGAAAATGAAAATAATCTAAATGAGTAATAACTAAATAAAATATTGTATGTCCATGAAACAAGATACTATACACCTTTTAAAACTATGTTTTACACCAAAACAGAATATTATTGGTATAATAGTAGACATGTAGACCAATGAAATGTAATAGAGAACCCAGAAGTAAATACATGTATTTATAGCCAACTGATTATCGACAAAGGTGCCAAGAACATTCATTGGGGAAAGGGTACCCTCTAGGCCGGGCGTGGTGGCTCACGCCTGTAATCCCAGCAGTTTGGGAGGCTGAGGCGGGTGGATCATGAGGTCAGGAGACTGAGACCAGCCTGATCAATACGGAGAAACCCCATGTCTACTAAAAACACAAAAATTAGCTGGGCATGGTGGTGCATGCCTGTAATCCCAGCTACTCAGGAGGCTGAGGCAGGAGAATCACTTGAACCAGGTAGTCGGAGGTTGCAATGAGCTGAGATCATGCCACTGCACTCTAGCCTGGTGACAGAGAGAGACTCCATCAGAAAGAAAGAAGAAAAGAAGGAAAGCAAGAAAGAAGGAAGGAAGGAGAGAAAAGAAAGAAAGAAAGAGACAGAGAGAGAGGGAGGAAGGGTACCTCTCTAATAAATGGTGCTGAGAAAGCTGGATATTCATATGCAAAAGAATAAAACTAAGCCCCTATCTCTGACGATATACAAAAATCAAAGCAAACTGGATTCAAAGACTTAAATGTAAGACCTAAAACTATAGAACTACTAGGAGAGAACAGGGGAAAGGCTTCAGGACCTTGGCCTAGGCAAAGATTTTATGACTAAAATCTCAAAAACACATGCAATAAAAACAAAAATAGACAAACGGGACTAAAAAGCTTCTGCACAGCAAAGGAAGCAATCAACAGAGTGAAGAGACAACGTGCAGAATGGGAGAAAATATTTGCAAACTATTTACCCAACAAGGGCTTAATATCCAGAATATACAAGAAACTCAAACAACTCAACAGTAAAATAAACAAGTAATCCCCTTAATAAGTGGGCAAAGGACAGGAAGAGACATTTCTCAAAACAAGACATACAGATGGCCAACAAGTATATAGGAAAATGCTTAACATCACTAATCATCAGAGAAACGCAAATCAAAACCACAGCGAAATATCATCTCACTCCAGTTAAAATGACTAGTATCAAATACAAAAAACAGTAAGTGCTAATGAGGATGCAGAAAAAAGAGAACTCATACCCTGTCGATGGGAATATAAATTAGTACCATCATCATGGAAAGTAATATGGAGATTTCTCAAAAACCTAAAAATAGAAATACCATAAAATCCGACGGTCCCACTACTGGGTATTCATCCAAAGGAAAGAAAGTCAGTATCTCAAAACGGTACTTGCACCCCCATGTTTATTGCAGCATTATTCACCGTAGCCAAGATATGTAATAAGCCAGGTGTTCATAAACAGATGAATGGATGAAGGGGGGTTATATAGACAATGAAATATTATTCAACCATAAAAAGATGAAACCCTGTCATTTGTTGCAACATGGATGGAATTAGAGGTCATTACGTTAAGTGAAATAAGCCAGGCACAGAAAAGCAAATGTCACATGCTCTCATTCCTATATGGGAGCTAAAAAAGTTTATCTTATGAAGTAGAGAGTCCAAAGAGAGATATCAGTGGCTAGAATGTTGTGGGGAAGCGAGGAAGAGGGGTTGTTTAACGGGTACAAGCATGAAGTTAGACAGTAGGAATAAGTTCTGGTGTTCAGTAGCACAGTAGTGGCTATAGATGACAGTAATGTATTGTATACTTCGTAACAGCTAAGAGATTTGAAAAGTTCCCAACACAAAGATCTTTTTACTGTTGAGCTTCTTGTATATTCTGGAAATAAATATTTGAAGTGCCAAGAACATACATACCCTTATCTTAAACATCCTTATGTGGTCGTTACACATTGTATGCATGTATAAAAATATTACATGTATCCTGTAAATATGTAAAAATATTGTGTATCAATCAAAAACATTATAAATACCTTTTTAAGCATAATCAGTGATGTGAGAAAATGCCTTTGATATATTTTACAGGGATTTAAAAACAGGCTACCCATCAGACTACATTATGATCTGATTTTTTTTTCAAAAAATAGTCTATTCCATAAATACCAAAAAGTGCAATCCCAGCAAATTACATGCATTCTTTGATATCTCTTTCCTTGCTGCGTTTTCCGTTTCCTGGTCTGTTCGTTGCCTGTACTTTTGTCAGCAAATAATTTTAAGTTGGCCTACATCTAAACACTTTTAAAACCGAAAACTGTCTTTTCTCGTTAATTGGAGAAAATATGTAATATAAAAGAAAAGTGAAGGTAAGAAAATGTGCCCCCGACCCACTGCTCTCCTCCCAGGCCCATGAATGGGGCCGCCAGCTGCCCACCGACTCAAGAGAAAAGAGTAGACACTGACCTGAGCCCTCTCCTCCCCCTGACACCACACCTCCAAGTCTTACTGCTTCTTCCTCCAAAAGGTCTGGCATCTGCTCTCTTCTGGCATCACCACTGCCACCACCCTGAGCCACCTCACCTCCATTACCTCCACCTCCTGCCCTTCCTGGCCCAACGCCTCTTTCCAACTTCATATCCCTTCACCCTCGTCTCCAAGGCGACATGCACTCCAGAACTGGAGTGATCTTCAAAAGGAAATCAGGCCACAGCCCTCCCTTGCTGAGACCCCTCCAGAGGCTCCTCATGGCCCTGGGATAAATGCCACCAGGCAACCCCTCCCCTCCATCAGACCTGTCCTACAGTTTCCCTTTCTCTGAGCCACCTTCCCCTTGCTCATGGGACCCCAGCACCCTAGCCCTGCCTCTCCCTCCCCTTCCCCTGCACCCAGCACTTAGCCTCTCAGGGCTTTCACAGATGTGCTGCTCCTCTCCACATCCAACATGATTCCTTTCATATCTCAGCTTGAATGCCACTTCTGCCTGGAGGCATGCTTTGACTCTACAGTCTAACTAGGTTCTCCCCCAATTATTCTGTCTAAAAACACCATATTGGTTTTCTTCACATGCTTTTTCATTATTGATCTATGTGATTATTTGGGGAAGATTTGTTTCTTCCTCCAGACTATGAGTTTTCTACAGACAAGGCCTTGTCTTTTCCATTACCAATGTATACCCAGCACTTAGCACTTTATGAACACATAAAAATAATAATAGTGATGAAATTTATATAGCATTACCTACGCACCAAGCAGACCGTAACTTCTTCAAACATAGTAACTTATTTAAACCTCACAACCACCCCATAGTGTAAATGACATTAATTCCCATCTGACAGGTGAGAAAACTGAGGCACAGAGAATTAAATAATTTGTCCAAGGTCCTACTCATAATGAATGGTTGAGCCTGGACTTGAAGCCACAGAGTTTGCTTGCAAACTCCATGCTCTTTATCATTACACTGTACCGCTTTTCATGCTCAATAATTTGTTCAATAAATTCTGCCATCCTAAGGAACTACTGTTATTTCAGTCTTCTTCCCATGTATATAGAGAGTGGGTTTCTTCCATCAAGATCGCATTCTGTACAACTTAGATTTCCACTACTTTTAATTAATACTATATAAGTATCCGGGTTTTAATGGTGGCGTATTATTCCATGGTACTAATCTATCTAAATTTATTTTGTCATTATCTTCTTTTTGAGCAGAACGCTCTTTTTCAATTTATTTCTACTTTATTTCTATGTTAAATGACTCTGTAATGACATCTTAAACATAAATATTGTGCAATGCCTTATGATAAATTCCAGGAAGTAGTTCAAAATATATGAATTTCGAGGATTTCTGAGGTGTACTGACAAACTGCCTTCCCAAAAGGATGCTGTAGAAGACGCATTTCCCCACAGTTAGGCCAAAAGCAGCCAGAAGCATGAGTGTTCCCCAAAACACCTATGGGCAGAAGGTATTTACAACACATTTGGGGTTTCTCCAAATTTAGGTTCTGATTTGAATAATATTAAAATTAATCTACATTCCTCAATGGACTGGCTGAAGGAAATGACAACATAAGAGTTTACCCAGATCCTAAAGAACTGACTCTACACTAGTACATGAACAGCGTTTATGCTGTTAAGGATTATAGCTGCCACCTTTGGGGAGGGTTATCAACTTAGATTTAAACTAAAATTCAGGTTTAAAATTATAATCCAAAATATGATCTGTTATTCTTTTTCATGTAAAAACCCAAATGTACATTTTTACCACCTGCTGTTAGTTCTATACTATCTCTAAAATTAAGCAGTATTTTAAGAGAATTTCCAAAATAGAGGCCCAAACAGAAAAACAAGCTGTGTATGTAGGCTAGAACAGCAATAACACTAATAGGAATGTATAAGTAGACTACATTTAGAGGGTCTACTTGCTTTTCTCCTGTATTTTTTTGCTTCTGCAAACAACATGAAAAATGTTCCTTGATTGCATTTAAGAAACTGCACCTTTTTTTTGCATTACATTCCCGATGGACTGCATTGACATCTTGGATCTGACAAGACAGATAGCTTATCCTCATATCAGATTATGATAGAGTAAGTTTGTTTGTTTGTTTGTTTGTTTGAGATGGAGTCTTACTCTGTCACCAGGGCTGGAGTGCAGCGTCATGATCTAAGCTCACTGCAACCTCCACCTCCTGGGTTCAAGTGATTCTCCTGCCTCAGCTTCCCAGGTGGCTGGGATTACAGGTGCTGGCCACTGTGCCCAGCTAATTCTTTGTATTTTTAGTAGAGACAGCGTTTCACCATGTTGGCCAGGCTGGTCTCGAACTCCTGACCTCATGATTCGCCTGCCTCAGCCTCCCAAAATGCTGAGATTACAGGCATGAGCCACCGCGCCCAGCTTGATAAAGTTTTAAGAAAGTCACCTAAATTCGATATATCTCATAGTAAGAAACAATATAAAAAACACAAATGAACCGGGCATGGTGTCTCATGCCTGTAATCCCAGCACTTTGGAAGGCCAAGGCAGGCAGATCACTTGAGGTCAGGAGTTTGAGACTAGCCTGGCCAATATGGGGAAACCCTGTCTCTAAAAAATAGCTGGGCCTGGTGCACTTATAATCCTAGCTGCTGGGGAGGCTGCACCACAAGAATCACTTGAACCTGGGAGGCGGAGGTTGCAGTGAGCCAAGATCATGCCACTGCACTCCAGCCTAGGTGACAAAGCAAGACTCTGTCTTGAAAAATCTAAACACACACACACACAAATGGAGCAAATTGGAACATACTCAGTAAGCAAGGAAAGAATTAACCCAGAAAAGTTAAGAACTTGACTATTTAAAGTAAACATAAAACAAACCAGAGAAATGGAACACCATGAAAAATGGCATACCTGTTACATAATATGTTACCTATTTAAATAAAAGTTGCAGAAATGAAATTTTAGTGTTCAGAATTCTCAGTGGCTAGGATATAAATACCAATCCACTTATATGATGAAGAAATACATTATTTATAATACACATGGATTCTATCTATATAGACTTTGTAGGGTTTCTAATCAATGAAATCTTGGTATTTGGACAGTTTCTGAATTCTCTGAAGTAGAAAGATTTTATTTTAAACGTGCACACCAGTAAAAGAAGCTTTCTAGCAACCCTTGACTTATATGATGACTTCGCATTCAACTACTCTCTCCAAGTGGGAGCAACTTGCAAGTGAGTTGTACAAATAGAAGGTGCAGGTTAAATCACCCAGAATAGAATAAAGATCTTCTTTCTTGGTACAAAAAACCATTATGTTTAAAAACTGCGTGCTAAGAATGATTAAAAAGTTGAATCCTTTTTTAAAAATAAAAAGTCTACATATGAAAGAGTTGTCAGCAGAAATTTGGAAAACCCTAAGAACTGAAGCCTGGAGATCTTTAATTGGATGCTTAAACTCTATGAGTCATAATGGACTTAGATAAATCCCCTGTGTCTATAACAGTCATTCAGGTAAAACTGTCTAAAAAAAACCAAAAGAGGCGAGGAAAAGGAAGGGATGAAGGGAAAGGAAAAGCCGTGGTCTCCCTGAGATCCAATTTTAGTGCCTCTATTTCTGGCTATATAATTTTTTAAAGGGGTAGAACGTCAAGGCCCTGGGGAAAGCGTGCTGGAAAAGGAAAGACTTCTGAGATGAGTGGGTGTCGCTGAACTCTGTGTGGAGATGGGAGCCAGGAAGTAAGTGTGACTGTGGCTCTAATAACACCTGACCGAAGTGTCTTGAAGCCTGCCATGCTGCGCCGGCTGCAGAGTGTGAAATGCTAGAAATACTGACACAATAATTGCTTCACAAAGCTTAGAAACTCTGCAGGTGAATTAAAGTCAAAAACTGGAGTTTTTCTTTGACTAAGACAAGCAGTCATTGATAACATGGATGATTAGTGAGTGACTTTGCTTAGGCACCTGCCTAAAAACCGTCATGGCGCTCAAACTGGGCTTTCAGATTACACAGTTTAGTGTTTTCGTTATTTTAGCTACAAGCCTATGTTTTTTTCAGACTAAATCTTATGCAGAAAACCATGATAGTTCACTAATGAAAAAGAAAACGGCCCAGACAAGAATGGAAGGCCAAGGCTGGGTGTGGAGGCTCCAGACTGTAATCCCAGAACTTTGGGAGGCCGAGGCAGGCAGATCACTTGAAGCCAGGAGTTGGAGACCAGCCTGGGCAATATGATGAAACCCCCTCTCTACTAAAAATACAAAAATTAGCCAGGTGTGGTGACGGGTGCCTGGAATCCCAGCTACTCAAGAGGCTGAGGCAGGAGAATCGCTTGAACCCAAGAGGCAGAGGTTGCAGTGAATCAAGATTATAACCCTGTACTCCAGCCTAGGCGACAGAGCGAGACTTTGTGTTAATCAATTAATTAATTAATGGAAGACCCAAAGCTCATCCATTTGGCCCCGGCTAGTTCAACAGTACCTAACTTGACTCCACGGAATACAGTTTGAAAACCACTAATCTGGTCCAGCACTTTCATTTCATAAATGAAGAAAAGTCAGGCAGAGAGATACAGAGAAAGACACGTTCAGTGCCATGCCCAGGCTCACACAGGCAGAGCTGGAGCTGGAAGTTAGTCACTCTAAGCCCTAGCTTAGTGCTTTTTCCTATAACACATTTCTGCTAACAAAGGTATTTATTCAGATCTTGTTTCTGTTCCTCTTTCTTCTTATTCATATGCACAGTACTCAATTCACATATGGGCAATATTTTCAATATTTTAATGTGGAAGCTTATTTTGAATATTTTTAAGCAAATACATGACAAATTATTTGAGTCACAAACATTTCTGTGACAACTCACCTTGATACTTCATGGAAAAATCCATTGACGAGGTGCCTCAGACACAGGGGGAAGGAGAAACTGCAGACCTCAGCAGGGCTTACTTTGCAAATCCAGCCTATGTCAGGGTCCAAAATGGTCGAACTTAGTTACTGGGGAGAGTCCTCACTTAGCTAAAGAAATAAATTAACATTTTTTTCCTAAAAGTATACAGTAAAGACAGTGGATTAATGTCTTCACTGTGCTTCGGGAAAAATCATTGACAACCAAGAGAACTGATATTCCTCTGCTGTGGTAAATGTGGTGTCTCCAAAATCCAGGTGTTACCAATGTGGTAGTATTAAGGGGTGGAGCCTTTAAGAGGTGATTAGGCCGTGAGGGCTTTTCCCTCCTGAATGCCATTAAGGCCCTTATCAAAGAGTCTTCAAGGCAATGCTTGGCTCTCTTGACCTGCTTTTAGCCATGTGAGACCTTGTTCCTCCCCGACCAAGGAAGTAGCCCTCTCCAGACAACTGAACCTGCTGGTACTTTGATCTTGGACTTCTCAGCTTCCAGAACTGTATGACACAAATTTCTGTTCTGTATAAATTACCCAGGCTGTACAATTTTATTATAGCAGTACAAATGGACCACGACATCATGCAAATTATCATTGAAGAGTAAAGACAGCTGGGTGTGATAGCCCACACCTGTAATCCCAGCACTTTGGAAGGACAAAGCAGGATTGCCTGAGGCCAGGGGTTCAAGACCAGACTGGGCAAAACAGTAAGATCTTCATCTCTACAAATGTAAGAAAATGAAAATGAATTACAAATAAAAGAGTAAAAACAACATAAAGACATTTTTAGACATATGAAGACTAGGGGAATGCACCACCCAAGAACCTTGTTTAAAAAAAAAAAAAGAAAGAGACTGGGCATAATGGCTCATGTCTGTAATCCCAGTATTTTGGGAGGCCTAGGTGGGAGGATTGCTTGAGGCCCTGTCTCAAAAAGAAAGGAAAGAAAGAAAGAGAGAGAGAGAGAAAGAAAGAAAAAGAAAAGAAAGGATGAAAGAAAGAAAGAAAAGAAAGAATGAAAGAGAAAAAGAAAAAGAAAGGAAAGAAAGAAATTCAGCAAGAAAAAAAGCAGATATTGAAAATGTAGTATAAAACTTTGTTTAAAAGTTAACTTTTCAATAATGGCCATAGAAATAGCAAGTAATAACTCTACATATATTAAGTCTATTATTGTAATTGCAGAAGGAAATACAGAATAACTGCAGTCTATGGTTAAAATTAAAAGTAGTCACTAAACACCAGAAATGTATTTTGCAACTTTCAAGTCATCTGAAGCAAAAGAGATATTAAAAACTGTTCAACCATTGTGGAAGACAGTGTGACAATTCCTCAAGTGTTTAGAAATAGAAATTCCATTTAACCCAGCAATCCCATTACTGGGTATATACCCAAATGATTGTAAATCATTCCATTATAAAGACACATGCACGTGTATGTTCATTGCAGCACTGTTTACAATAGCAAAGACCTGGAACCAACCCAAATGCCCATCAATGATAGACTGGACAAAGACAATGTGGCACATATATACCATGGAATATTATACAGCCATAAAAAATGATGAGTTCATATCCTTTGAAGGGACATGGATGAATCTGGAAACCATCATTCTCAGCAAATTGACACAAGAACAGAAAACCAAACACCGCATGTTTTCACCCACAGGTGGGTGTTGAACAATGAGAACTCATGGCATAGAAAGGGGAACATCACACACTGGGGTCTGTGGGAGGTGGGGGAATAGGAGAGGGACAGCAGGCTGTGGGGAAGCTGGCGAGGGATAACACTGGGAGAAATGCCTGATGTAGGTGACAGGGGGATGGAGCCAGCAAACCACCATGGCATGTGTGTACCTATGCAACAATCCTGCAAGATCTGCACATGTACGCCAGAACTTAAAGTACAATAATAAAAAAAAGAAAAAAACTGTATTAATACAAGAAAAGTAGGTAAAGAAGAAGGGAGGCAAAGAAAAAAGATAGTGAACAGAAAACATAAAATTGTTTAAATGTGAATATACAAGAAATCATAAAGTTTGTACATAAAGTAAGCTCATCAAAGAGGATGTTCTATAGATTTTTTTAAAAACCTTTGATTGTATACTGCTTCTAAGAGATATACCTAGAGCAAAACCACACAGAAAAATGAAAATGAGGGAATATAAAGATACATACCCCCTCAAACACTGCATGTTCTTACTCATAAGTGGGAATTGAACAATGAGAACACGTGGACACAGGGAGGGGAACATCACACACCAGGGCCCTTCAGGTGTGGAGGGCAAGGGGAGGGAGAGCATTAGGACAAATACCTAATGCATCCTGGGCTTAAAACCTAGATGACAGGTTGATGGGTGCAGCAAACCACCATGACACATGTATACATATGTAACAAACCTGCATGTTCTGTACATGTATCCCAGAACTTAAAGTGTAATAATAATAAATATATGTATATACCCCTCAAGTACTAGACAAAATAAAGCTGACATAGCAATGTTAATATCACACAAATAGATCTAAAGTCCAAAAAGCATTAATAGAAATACATAGGGATAGTGTATAATAACAAAATACATAATTCAACATGAAAATAAACATGAAATTATTGTACTTATCATAGCTTTAAAATATATAAAGAAAAATTAGTGAAATTACATGGAAATATTGATGAATGTATAATCACAGAGGGGAATCAGTACCAATTAGAATATAGAAGTTTGGCACAGCAGAATTAACGAGCTTGATCTAATAACTATAAAAAGATTTCCACATCCAAAGACTATATTATCTTTTTATAAACATGTAGAACATTTAGCAATATTAACATGATACCAGGATTTGAAAGAACTTAAACCACATATATAATCCCCACCGATAGTGATATAATTAAATTAGAAGTCAATGTTGCAAAGTAACAGAAACATAATTATGTGTTTGTATACCTTAAAATGAACTCTTACAGAACTTAAAGTACAATTTAAAAAAATGAACTTTTACATAAAGTCTGAATCAATAAAAAATTACTACGTATTAAAACATGGGCAAAGCTAATTTACTATTTAAAAATAAATTTAATGGCATTAAATTCATTTACTAGAAAACAAAGATTAAACTAAACCCAAGAGGTGAGAGAAATAACTGAAAAATAAATCTAAAGATATAAAAGCAAAAAACTAATAAGGCTGTAACAATTAACAAAACAGAAACAGCATATACAAAGGATAACATAAAATCCAGAGCTGATTCTTTGAAAAGCTAATAAGCAGACAGATTGCTAGCAAGTCTGATCAAAAATAGAAGATGAAGCTAATACAAAGGGGAGGCCAAAATATAGAGTAGATGTTAAATGTTATAGGAGAGTACTATGAACATGATGAAATAAATTTGATACTTAAATAGGCACATTTCTAGAAAAATATAAATTTCTAAAATTGACCCCAGAAGGAACAGAAAAGATGAAAAAACAAATAATCATGGAAAAAATTGAATTGGTAATAAAGTCCTTCAAATCAAGACTCTAGAGCCAAAATACTTTATGGGTAAATTTCCCTAACATTTCAGAAACAAAGAAACAAAACTTTTGTCATCTAATAGATTCTAAAAACAGAAAAAGAGGGAAATTATCTAATTTATTTTATGAAGTTGATAAAATCAGAATATCAAAACTGGGTGAGTCAGTATAAGAAACGAAAGTTATGCATCAATCACTTTAGTAAGCATAGAAACAAAAAACAAATAAAATATCGGAAAAATTAATTTCAGCAGTATATAAAATAATTATTAACTTTTAAATTTATATCATATTAAGAGTTTTTTAAAAACTAATCATTTCAATAGATGCAAACAAAGAAACATAACACAATTCAACCCTAATTGTTGGCAAGCATGCTTAGCAAACTAAAAATAAGCAAGCTGTCTTTCTAGCAGATGCTGCCAGGGTGGCAGAATGAAACTCCATCTCTCAAAAAAAAAGAAAAAGAAGAAGAAGACCTGAAGGATTTCAAGATTAAATATATCAATCATTTCTATTTTTCTCCAAATCTATATTTATTGAGAAGTTACACAAGCATTATACCTAATGGTAAGACTTTAATAAGCATTTCTAACAAAATCAAAAATGATACCAAAGTGGTTATCACCACTTCCATCCACCATTATACAAAAGGTCCTAGAAATTTAGTAAAGCAATAAACTCTATGAAGTTTATTCACAGGTCATATGATTATTGGCCAGGTGCGGTGGCTCAACCTTAATCCCAGCACTTTTGGAGGCCAAGGTGGGTGGATCACCTGAGGTCAGGAGTTCAAGACCAGCCTGGCCAACATGGTGAAACCCCATCTCTACTGAAAATATGAAAATTAGCTGTCCATGGTGGTGGGCGCCTGTAATCTCAGCTACTGGGGCGGCTGCGGCAGGAGAATTGCTCAAACCTGGGAGGTGGAGGTTGCAGTGAGCCAAGATCGCACCACTGCATTCCAGCCAGGATGACAGAGCAAAACTCCATCTCAAGAAAAAAAAAAAAAAAGACCTGAAGGATTTCAAAATTAAATACCTCAGTCATTTCTATTCAAAATTAAAGTCCTACTCAAGGTTTATCATGGAACATTATAGAAGATGCTTACATTTGTTTCTGGAGAAAACCAGAAGGCCTAAAATAGGCAAGAGAGTTTTGAAGGCTAATAATGTTGGGAGACTTTTTTACCATCTGTCAAGAATTATTTCAAAACCATAATGATTAGGAAACTTGCATATTTGCATATGAACAGACAAATGATCTTATGGAAAAGAATAAAGAGCCTAGATATAGAAACATGCCTATGTGGAGACCGGATTATTGGAGAGTTGGAAATGCAACTCTATGAGGGAAGGATAAACTAGTTACTAAAAGATGCTAGAATAGTCGATTATAACTGGGAAGATAACAAGTCAATCCACACCTCACACTAAACACTAAGTTCAATTCAAGACGATTACAGATCTAAATAGGAAAAGCAAAACTCCTAAAAGTTTTGAAAGAAAATATAGGAATAGACCTATGTAGACTTCTAGTGCAAAAGAATTCCTTAGATAAAATAAAAAGCATAAAAAAGATTCATAAATCAAATAGTATTAAAATATAATGTCAGTTCAACAAAAACCTAATAAATCAAAAGACAAGCTGCCATCTGAGAGAAAATATTTGTAACATATAATTGACAAATAATTAGAAATTAAAAAAAAATAACTCCTAAGAAAGTCTTTTCCAGAAAGAAAAGAAAAAAAGACAACCTAATGGAATGTGAGTAACAGTGAATATGTAAAGAATGTGAATAGTTAACTCATGGAAGAAGCCAATCAAAAGTTTAATAAATATGTATAATGATATTAAACTCACTAGTAATCAGGGAAACATAAATTAAAACAAGATATTATTTCACACACACAACTGGCAAACATTTTATAGTTGGACAAACAAAATTCTGATGAGAAAATGGAAAAATAAAGTTATCATTTCCTGTAAGTGGGAAGGTAAATTATCAACATTCAAAGAGAAATTTGAACATATATGCACCCATGACCCAGCAATTCCACTCCTATGGCTACTCCCTAAAACAGTAGTTCCAAATCTTTTTATCACAGGACTCTTACATTTTTAAAAATTATTGAGAGTCCAAAAGGGCTTTTGTTTATGTAGGTTGTATCTAATATTCCAATATTAGAAAATAGAAATGATAAATTTTTAAATATTAATGAATTTGAAAATACCAGTAATATACCTATTACATGTTAAGATAAATTACATTTTTATGAAACATAACTATATTTTTCAAAACCAAAAAAATTTAGTGAGATTTTTACAGATCTCTTTAAATCTGGCTCAATTAAATACAGCTGGATTCTCTAAATGCTCCTACATTTAGTCAATTAAATTATGTTGTTTTGGTTGAAATATACGAAGAAAATTTAACCTTGTATTTGGAATAGATCTTTTACCATGCATAATTTTGTAACATCATGGATTGGTCATTAGGAAATATTGGTTTACTGAGTTGTACAAATCCTCCAAGTATAGATACACTTAATCATACGATATCAAAATTAATATGTGTTGCTAATATTATCGCTGATCTCATCTGAAAGAGTCCTTAAGTACTAGGATGCCATGCAACTATGGGGGCAGATTTTACCAAAACTCTAATTTTTTTCTTGCTCAGATTTTATCATTGGAAACAAACATTGCCAATTTTCCTCAAAGTGAAAGTCTCATTTCACTCATTTTTTAGAAAATGTCTGTGATACTGTCTGAATGTGTCTCCTAAAACACATGTATTAAACTTAGTATTAAGAGGTAGGGCATTTAGAAGGTGATTAAATAATTAGGGTGCAGGAATGTAAATAAGAAAACTAGTACCATGAGTAGGGTAATATATGACTCTTAGTAACAACATGGGAAGTTTCATGATTACAATTCAGACATAGCAAGAGAAGCCAACAGTACGGAAGAAACTTATATGGGAGGAAGACATAGTTTTTCTAGGCCTTCAATATAAACATTTCAGGGCTGGGCACAGCGGCTCATGCCTGTAATCCCATTGCTTTGGGAAGCCAAGGCAGAAGGATCACTTGAGGCCAGGAGTTTGAGATCAGCTTGGGCAATGGAGTAAGACTCCATCTCTACAACATATTTTTAAAACATGAGTTTGGCATGGTGGAAGCACTAAAGTCCTAGCAACTTAGGAGGGTGAGGTGAGAGAATTGCTTGAATTCAGGAGTTTGGGGTTACAGTGAGCTGCACTCTAGCCTAGGCAACAGAGAGAGACTCTGTCCATTTTTTTTTTTTTAATGTAGCATCAGGCCATAACAGCAGAGTTAGAACCAGAGAAAAAGATACAGAAACTGACAAAAAGATTAAAAGTGAGAGTTAGCATGCTAGCCAATCAAAAAGATATGCCTTTTAAGGGGAGAAGGCAGAGCTGAAAGCAATGATGCATGCCCTGCCTGCAAATCATGTGCAACAAGGTACAGCAAGTGGTGAACCCCTGATATATGAATGCAAGAAGTCCCGAAAAGAAAAATTTTACCTTGAAAAATTAAATTATCATTCTGAATGGAAAAGACAGCATTTCCAACCTGAAACTAGGGAAATCAAATAAGATCTTAGGAAATGCGGCAGAAATAGAAACTCTGCAGTTTAGAAGATGGCTGGTAAAGAAACATATTTCAATGGCCAGGAACAGTGGTTCACGTCTGTAATCCCAGCACTTTGGGAGGCCAAGACAGGCAGATTACTTGAGGTCAGGAGTTCGAGACCAGCCTCACAAATATGATGAAACCTTGTCTCTAATAAAAATATAAAAATTAGCTGGGTTTGGTGACGACTGCCTGTAATCCCAGCTTCTCAGGAAGCTGAAGCAGGATAATCACTTGAACCCAGGAGGCGGAGGTTGCAGCAAGCCGAGATTATACCACTGCACGCCAGCATGGGTGACAGTGAGTGCGACTCAGTCTCAAAAAACAACACACACACATTTTGGAAATAAAAAGTAACCTCTTGCAATCTTAAGAGCACATCAATACTTTAAAAAAACTTGTTCTAACATAAGGCACCAAATTTTTATTTTTGTATTAGCATATTTTTAATATCAAAACTGTCTTTAGAAAGACATAATTCCCAGTAAATCCAAGATGGCCATTAAGGAACAGCTCAGGATTGCAGCTCCCAGTGAAAGCGCAGAGGGTGAGTGGACGCCGCATTTTTATTGCCCACAGACTAGGCAATTCCCAGGCGGAGGAGCTCCATGGGCCGCCAGCGCTGCTGTTTCAGCCAGTGCAGCTGTGCCGGCCGGCGCCACTGCTTTGCCCCACGGCGGCTGCTTTGTCAACGCCCTGGAGCAGCGGTTCTCCGTACAAAATACACCAGTCTGGGTGCCCTTTTGGCTGGCGATTGGAACCACGGGAAGTCGCCCATTCATCTTTATAAAAAGGGGACTGAACAGGGAACCAGGACAGTAGATTCCAGGGCAAAAAAAGCGCCATGAATCTCAGTGCCACTGTTTAAGCCAGCACAGTGAGTCGCCCCATGGGAAAACACACAGATTCCAGCGCCTCTTCAACAGGCAACTGGAACACCAACTTAAAAAAAAAAAAAAAGGCTCTGAGGCAGGGAGCCAGGTGATCAGGCTTGGCTGGTCCCACTCCCACAAAAGAACAGCAATCAGACACTCTCTGGATTGAGAGTTTCACAGCAAGTGCAGCTGAACCCTGGACGGTCCAGCTCTGTGGGTGAGGGGTGTCCGCCATTACCGAGGCACTCCAACACTACGGAGGTAGCCAGCCAATGCTGAGGCAGCCCACCATTGCCAAGGCAAACCGCCATTGCTGAGGTAGCCTGCCATTGCCAAGGCAACCCGCCACTACAGAGAGACTCCACCTTAACAGAGGCAGGCCACCATTGCCAAGGCAGTTCTAACTACAGCCATATAAACAGGACTGCAAGGAAGTTCACTTGGCAGCTGGGTGGAGCCAACAGCAGCTCAGCAAAGCCTCTACAGGCTGCCTCCTTGCTGGGAAGGGCAGCTCTGAAGGAAAAAAAAAGAAGGCAGCAGCATAACAGAAACTCATAAATAAAGCCCTAAATCCCTGGGACAGAGCACCTGGGAATAAAAAGCAGTTTATGAGTTCTGCTGCAGCAGGCCTAAACGTACCTGCCCAGCAGCTCTGAATGAATAATGGAGCTTACAGCTCAGCATTGAGCTCCTATAAAGAAGAGACCGTCTCCTCAAGCAGCTCCCTGACCTCTGTATATCCAAAGAGACACCTCATAAAGGAATGATCAGACTGATACTTGGCGGGTATCCTTCTGGGACAAAGATAGCAGAAGAAGAAAACTGGTAACAACCCTTACTGTTCTGCAGCTGCTGCAGGTGATCCCCAGGCAAGCAGGGCCTGGAGCTGACCTCAGCAGACCTACAGCAGAGGGGCCAGACTCTTAGGAGGAAAACCAAGAAACAGAAATAACCTGATGGGATCATCAACAAACGGAACATCCACTCAGAAACCCAATCTGAAAGCCAGCAACTACAAAGACGGCAGGTGGACAAATCCATAAAGAGGGGAAGAAACCAGCACAAAAAGGATGAAAACATCTGAAACCAGAACACCTCTCCTCCTACAAGAGATCACAACTCCTCACCAGCAAGGGAACAAGGTTGGATGGAGAACGAGTGTGATGAAATGACAGAATCAGACTTCAGAAGATGGGTAGTAAGAAACTTCTGTGAACTTAAAGAACATGTTCTAACCCAATGCAAAGAAACTAAGAACCTTGAAAAAAGATTTGACGAAATGCTAACAAGAATGGACAAAATAGAAAGGAATATAAGTGAATTGATGGAGCTGAAAAACACAACACGAGAACTTCGTGAAGCATGCACAAGTCTCAACAGCCGAATTGACCAAGCAGAAGAAAGGATATCAGAGGTCGAAGATCAACTCAATGAAATAAAATGGGAAGGCAAGAATAGAGAAAAAAGGGTAAAAAGGAATGAACAAAGTCTCCAAAAAATGTGGGACTATGTGAAAAGACTTAATCTATGTTTGATAGATGTACCTGAATGCGACGAAGAGAATGAATCCAAGCTGGAAAATACTCTTCAGGGTGTTATCCAGGAAAACTTCCCCAACCTAGCAAGGCAGGCCAATATTCAAGTCCAGGAAATACAGAGAACACCACGAAGATACTCATCAAGAAGAGCAACCCCAAGGCACATAATCGTCAGATTCACCAGGGTTGAAATGAAGGAGAAAACACTAAGGGCAGCCAGAGAGAAAGGTCGGGTTACCCACAAAGGGAAGCCCATCAGACTCTCAGCAGATCTCTCAGCAGAAACCCTACAAGCCAGAGGAGAGTGGGGGTCAATATTCAACATCCTCAAAGAAAAGAACTTTCAACCCAGAATCTCCTATCCAGCCAAACTAAGCTTCATAAGTGAAGGAAAAATAAAATCCTTTGTGAACATGAAAGTACTCAGAGACTTCGTCACCACCAGGCCAGCTTTACAAGAGCTCCTGAAAGAGGCTCTACACATATAAAGGAACAATCAGTACCAGCCACTCCAAAAACATGCCAAATGGTAAAGAGAATGAACACAATGAAGAATCTGCATCAACTAATAGGCAAAACAGCCAGCTAGCACCAAAATGGCAGTATCAAATTCACACATAACAATATTAACCCTAAATGTAAATGGACCAAATGCCCCAATCAAAAGACACAGACTGGCAAATTGGATAAACAGCCAAAACCCACTGGTGTCCTGTATCAAGGAAACCCATCTCACATGCAAGGATACACAAAGGCTCAAAATAAAGGGATGGAGGAAGATATACCAAGCAAATGGAGAGCAAAAAAAAGCAGGAGTTGCAGTTCTCATCTCTGATAAATTAGACTCTAAAGCAACAAAGATCATAAGAGACAAACAGGGACATTACATAATGGTAAAAGGATCAATGCAACAAGAAGAGCTAACAATCCTAAATATATATACACCCAATATAGGAGCACCCAGATACATAAGGCAAGTTCTTAATGACTTACAAAGAGACTTAGACTCCCACACAATAATAGTGGGAGACTTTAACACCCCAAAGTCAATATTAGACTGATCAACCAGACAGAAAATTAACAAGGATATCCAGGACTTGAACTCAGACCTGGACCAAGCAAACCTAATAGACATTTATAGAACTCTCCACCCCAAATCCACAGAATATACATTCTTCTCAGTACCACATCATACTCTAAAATTGACCACATAATTGGGAGTAAATCACTCCTCAGCAAATACAAAAGAACGGAAATCATAACAAACAGTTTCTCACACCACAGTGCAATCGACTTAGAACTCAGAATTCAAAATCTAACTCAGAACCGCACAGCTTCATGGAAACTGAACAACTTGCTCTTAAACGTTGACTGGATAAACAATGAAATGAAGACAGAAATAAAGATGTTCTTCGAAACCAACGAGAATGAAGACACAACATACCAGAATCCCTGGGACACATTTAAAGCAGCCTCTTGAGGGAAATATATAGCAATAAGTGCCCATATGAGAAGCAAGGAGAGATCAAAAATTGACACTCTATCATCAAAATTGAAAGAACTAGAGGAGCAAGATCAAAAAAACTGAAAGTCTAGCAGAAGACAAAAAATAGCTAAGATCAGAGCAGAACTGAAGGAGATAGAGACATGAAAAATCCTTCAAAAAATCAATAAATCTAGGAGCTGGTTTTTTGAAAAGATCAACAAAATAGAAAACTAGCCAGATTAATAAAAAAGAAAAGAGAGAATAACCAAATTGATGCAATAAGAAATGATAAAGGGTATATCACCACAGATTCCACAGAAATTCAAACCATCATCAGAGATTATTACAAACAACTCTATGCACATAAACTAATAAACCTGGAAGAAATGGATAAATTCCTGGACACTTGCCTCCTCCCAAGCCTAAACCAGGAAGAAGCTGAAACCCTGAACAGACCCATAGCAAGGTCTGAAGTTGAGGCAGCAATTAAGAGCTTACCACCCAAAAAAAGGCCAGGTCCAGATGGGTTCACAGCTGAATTCTACAAGACATACAAAGAGGAGCTGGTACCATTCCTTCTGAAACTATTCCAAACAATACAAAAAGAGGGAATTCTTCCCAAATCATTTTATGAGACCAACATCATCCTGATTCCAAAACCTGGTAGAGACTCAACAAGAAAAGAAAACTTCAGGTCAATATCCATGATGAACATAGATGCAAAAATCTTCAATAAAATACTGATAAGCCGATTGCAACAGCACATCAAAACGCTTATCCACCATGATCAAGTAGGATTCATCCCAGGGATGCAAGGCTGGTTCAACACACACAAGTCCATAAATGTAATTCACCACATAAACAGAATCAAAGACAAAAACCACATGATTATCTCAACTGATGCAGAGAAGGCCTTTGACAAAATTCAACAGCCCTTTATGCTAAAAACCCTCAATAAACTAGGTATTGACAGAACGTATCTCAAAATAATAAAAGCTATTTACGACAAACCAACAGCCAATATCATACCGAATGGGGAAAAACTGGGAGCATTCCCCTTGAAATCTGGCACTAGACAAGGATGTCCTCTCTCCCCACTCCTATTCAATATAGTACTAGAAGTTCTAGCCAGAGCAATCAGGCAAGAAAAAGAAATAAGGGGTATTCAAATAGGAAAGGAGGAAGTCAAATTGTCTCTATTTGCAGATGACATGATTGTATATCTAGAAGACCCCATCGTCTCAGCCCAAAAGCTCCTGAAACTGATAAGCAACTTCAGCAAAGTCTCAGGATACAAAATCAATGTGCAAAAATCACATGAATTCCTATATACCAATAACAGACTTAAAGAGAGCCAAATCAAGAATGAACTTCCATTCACAATTGCCACAAAGAGAATAAAATACCTAGGAATATAACTAACAAGGAACGTAAAGGACCTCTTCAAGGAGAGCTACAAGCCACTGCTCAACAAAATAAAAGAGGACACAAACAGATGGAGAAACATTCCATGTTCATGGTTAGGAAGAATCAATATCATGAAAATGGCCATACTGCCCAAAGTAATTTACAGATTCAACACTATCCCCATCAAGCTACCAATGACCTTCTTCACAGAACTGGAAAAAAACCACCTTAAACTTCATATGGAACCAAAAGAGAGCACACATAGCCAAGTCAATTCTAAGCAAAAAGAACAAAGCAGGAGGCATCACACTACTGGACTTCAAACTATACAACAAGCCTACAGTAATCAAAACAGCATGGTACTGGTACCAAAACAGAGATATAGACCAATGGAACAGAACAGAGGTCTCGGAGGCAACACAACATATCTACAACCATCTGATCTTTGACAAACCAGACAAAAACAAGCAATGGGGAAAGGATTCCCTGTTTAATAAATGGTGTTGGGAAAGCTGGCTAGCCATGTGCAGAAAGCAGAAACTGGACCCCTTCCTGACACCTTACGCTAAAATTAACTCCAGATGGATTAAAGACTTAAACATAAGACCTAACACCATAAAAACCCTAGAAGAAAATCTAGGCAAAACCATTCAGGACATAGGTGTAGGCAAGGACTTCATGACCAAAACACCAAAAGCATTGACAACAAAAGCCAAAATAGACAAATGGGACCTAATCAAACTCCACAGCTTCTGCACGGCAAAAGAAGCAGTCATTAGAGTGAATCGGCAACCAACAGAATGGGAAAAACTTTTTGCAGTTTACCCATCTGACAAAGGGCTGATATCCAGAATTTACAAAGAACTAAAACAGATTTACAAGAAAAAAACTAACAAGCCCATTCAAAAGTGGGCAAAGGATATGAACAGACACTTTACAAAAGAAGACATACATGAGGCCAACAAACATATGAAAAAATGCTCATCATCACTGGTCATCAGAGAAATGCAAATCAAAACTACACTGAGATACCATCTCACACCTCTTAGAATGGCGATCATTAAAAAATCTGGAGACAACAGATGCTGGAGAGGATGTGGAGAAATAGGAACACTTTTACACTGTTGGTGGGAGTGTAAATTAGTTCAACCATTGTGGAAGACAGTGTGGCGATTCCTCAAGGACCTAGAAATAGAAATTCCATTTGACCCAGCAATCCCATTACTGGGTATATATCCAAAGGATTACAAATCATTCCACTATAAGGACATGTGCACACGAATGTTCATTGCAGCACTGTTTACAATAGCAAAGACCTGGAACCAACCCAAATGCCCCTCGACGATAGACTGGATAGGGAAAATGTGGCACATGTACACTATGGAATATTATGCACTATGGAATATTATGCAGCCATCAAAAACGATGAGTTTGGGTCCTTTGTACGGACATGGATTAACCTGGAAACCATCATTCTCAGCAAACTGACAGAAGAGCAGAAGATCAAACACCGCATGTTCTCACTCATAGGCGGGTATTGAACAATGAGAACACATGGACACAGGGAGAGGAGCACTACACACTGGGGTCAGTTGGGGGGAAATAGGGGAGGGACGGGGGGTTGGGGAGTTGGGGAGAGATAGCAAGGGGAGAGATGCCAGATGTAGGTGATGGGGAGGAAGGCAGCAAATCACACTGCCACGTGTGTACCTATGCAACAATCTTGCATGTTCTTCACATGTACCCCAAAACCTAAAATGCAATAAAATAAATGGGAAAAAAAGACATGATTCCCTTATAATTATAGTCAACTTAATCACACACACAATTTCTTTCACAAAGTTTCCTTCATGAATCTTTTTATGACTTACTCAGACCACTAATAACATGCTTGGGATTTCTGCTTTATCCCATGTTTCCTCTTTTTTAAAATAACCAATCATTTCATATTATGAGAAAAATGTATCATGCAAAATTTCCTTCTCCTATAAAATGATTTTCTTTTCTTTTTAACATTCCATACCAAAAATGCATCTTTATATCCATAATTTTCTTCACATCTTTTCCACTTACTGGTTCCTATTTTGTTTCTTTTTTTTTAAAAAATCCATATTTTGAAACAACTTTTAAATAACCTCCAGATTTGAAAAATAATTTTTTTTTTCAATAAAGAACATATTCTAAGCCCTTCTTATAGTGTTTGTAATCAAAAACATCTTTTGGGATATATTTTTATAGAGTTTTATATATTAATTAGAGCTGTAACACTTAGGAACCTTAATTTTTAGCAAGCAATTTAGAACTATTTGTCATGTAGTATCTTATAGATGAGAACCATTTCATAATTTTTAAAAACATGTTTTCCCATAGCATAATTTTTATATGTATTAATAGATACAAATATATTTAATCTTTTTATAAACTATAAGAAGCCAAGAACAAATATATTGATGTTCAGTAATTCATTTTAGTTATTTTTATCTGATTTAGAAATGACCCAGGCAGTTAATGAGTATCTATTATTTAATTTAGCATAATTTTAGTATTTTAAATTATATGAAAAACTATAGGCACTCGTCCCATTTACATTTATCAAATTTGATTGATTTTAACAGCTTACCTAGATTACATATGAAAACTGAGATATTAGACAAAGATAGTTATCATTTCAAGTTATTTCCTATTAACCAGTTTTATAGCCTATAAAATCACTTGTTAATCGAAGTAAGAAACTTAAAGTTAAATATATGGGCATTTTGTCAATAATTTAAAAGATACAGGTTTTTTTTCTTAAACGAACAATATTAAATTAGTCTTATGTATCAAAGATTTACACAAACAAAAATCATTCTGTTGTGGGCTAGGTTAATGGTTTTATTACCTTTGTGTCAAACCCTGACATCTTAAGACATCTAACAGAAAAATATAAAATTGACTGACCAGTAAATCCAGGCAAAAATGTATGCTGACAATTCTGAAGACATTTCTATTTTTCTTTTAAAAATAATTTTATTTTGAAATAATTTCAAATAAAAGTTTCAAGAACAGTACAAAGAACTTCCTTACAGCCTTTGTCCAGATTCAGCAGTTGTTAATGTTTTGCCACATTTGCTCTATTATTTCTTTCTCTCTGAATCATTTGAAAGTGAGCTTCAAACATCATGCCCCTTTATTCTGTCAGAGATGAAAAATCGTTCCTCTACCGTTTTAGATTTTTTCCTTGGAGGCCTGCAAATTAAACTGATAAAGGACAGATTAGCAAGAAAAAGAAATATTTAATTATATTGGTAGGCATGGGAATTCACAAGGAAATGTGAGTCAAGGAGAGGCTGGAATTTGGAAGTAATCCAGCACCTTTTATTTATTTATTTTTGAGACAGGCTCTCACTCTGTCACCCAGCCTGGAGTACAGTGGTGCAATCTTGGGCTCAAGTGATTCACCCACCTCAGCCTCCCAAGTAGCTGAGACTACAGGTGCACGCCACCACAGCCAGCTAATTTTTGTATTTTTTGTAGAGACAAAGTTTCACTATGTTGCCCAGGCTGGTCTCAAACTCCTTAGCTCAACCAATCCACCCATCTCAGCCTCCTAAAGTCCTGGGATTCAGATGTGAGCCACCGTGCCCAGCCCTTAAAAACCATCTTAATTGGGGATGGAGAGGATGAGAGGACACTTCTGGGAGAACCAATAACTTCTTAGAAAGGGTTTGGGGAAAGGGCACTTACGAAAAAACAAATGATTTTTTTTGAAAGATAAAGGGGGCCTTAGGAGAATAGATGGGAGATATGGTAGTTTGGTGACAACGTCTATTTGGGTGTGGCCCAATTTCTCATCTCCATCTAAGTCATTCTCAGGGAGGGGATTCATGGCAACTGGGTTTTTTGTTGGTAGATTCTGCTTTTAGACAGATAAGAGATTTCAGGAACTCAAATGCCTTCAAAGCCAAAATAATTAATGACACAATGGCTTATTCTGGATCCCTTCAATGTCCATACTTCAGCCCATGTTGCCTGAGAACTTAGGTAAACACAGAACGTTGTCCAAATAAGGTCATTCAATGCTATTATCCCAGAGCTGAGCACCCTGTGCCTGTTCCTCCAGTGCCTCTCAGATGGCACTTTTTGTTTAGAAATGAAGTTGGCTAAGTTTCTTGCAGCTATGTGAGGACTCTGTCTTAGTAAAGATTTCGAAGATGCCTAGTCTGTGCCAAATAGTGTTCCAGACACATGACTCAAGTGATGCTTCACAGTCACATGAGGTTCTCACAGACCTATTTTTATTTTACCAGTAACTTTTAAACCAGTCATTTATTATAGATTTACTTAAGTCGCATGAATTAAAAGTCATTTGGGTTAATTACTATACATCTTACATACTGTATGAGTGCTCAATTATTTAAGCCAATCTGAAGAAAATCTCTTAAGGCCTTTTTGGCTGACTATACCAGATTTTACCATATAGAAACAACATACAATATAATACATGTACATATGCATGAACACACTTAAACATATACACACACAGAAAGATCTTATGACTTTCCTTTCAGAATTTTTGTCATAATATAGTAATATAAACTCACCAGTTTACAAAAGACAATTGGATCCAAGTTATATTTCTGATAAAATTGGGATTTGCTCACATGCTTAAGTTTGTTTATTGATTGATTGATTGGTTGAGATAGAGCCTGGCTCTGTCACCTAGGCTACAGTGCAGTGGCACAATCCTGGCTCACTGTAACCTCCGTCTTCCAGGTTCAAGTGATTTTCCTGACAGCCTCCCCAGTAGCTGGGATTACAGGCACATGCCACCACATCCAGCTAATTTTTGTATTTTTAGTAGAGATGAGGTTTCAACATGTTGGCCAGACTGTCCTTGAACTCCTGACCTCGAGTGATCCACCAACCTTGGCCTCCCAAAGTGCTGGGATTATAGACATGTGCCACTGGGCATCACATGGCTAAACTTTATTTGTCCTTAAAGGTAATCTAATGAAGTCTGTGGACCAAGATTTTGGGTAATGCAGTTTTTGTGGTAAGTAGGGGAAAAGTTTGTAGTAGTTTTTGTTTGTTTTCTGGTTTTTTCCTTTTGGCTCCTGCATGGCACACATAAATTTTTATGCCATATAGATATTTTTATACCTTATATTATTGCACTGACTTCAACATTTGACTAGTTTGATCTGAGACCCTAACTTTTATAAACATTTATCTAGTTCTTTTTCATTAGCCATCATCCGAAGCAATTCTTAGTCAAGCAAACCTAAATTTATATTTCTTAAAGGTGTCTAAGTTGTTGGTTACCATGGAACTTTTGTAATTTGTAAAGCATTAATTTGAAAGCCCTTTAAGACTTTTATTTTATCTTGGCTGGAGTACCATGAGCAGTGAGTTTTATCTCAACACCATTAGAAAAGTCAACATATTCAAAGTAGATAGGTAAAAAAATAGAGGTAGACAAAGAACTTAGAAGGCTATACATATTAAGTCTATAGTTGCAGGGGGTTTTTTTTAGTTTGAATGATGATCGCTGAGCTCTGAATTTTTTTTTGATGTGATTTTGCCCATCAGTTTTAAAATATGCACAAGAACAGGCCATCATATACAGCCAGCTGGAGTCCTAAAAAATCTGGCATGCCTTAATGTTTGAAAATCCCATACCATTTCTTATTAGTCTCTTGATAGGTTAATTAGATAATGATAATCTCATCTTGAATTGCAGCTCCCATAATCCCCACATGTGATGGGAGGACATGGTAGGAGGTAATTGAATCATGGGAGTGGTTTCCCTGATGCTCTTCTTGTGATAATAAGTTCTCATGAGATCTGATCATTTTATAAGGAGCTTCCCCCTTTGCTCGGCTCTCATTCTCCTTCCTGCCATCATGCAAAGAATGATGTGTTTTCTTCCCCTTCCACTATGACTCTGAGTTTCCTGAGGCCTCCCCAGCCATGTTGAACTGTGAATCAATTAAACCTCTTTGCTTTATAAATTACCCAGTCTTGGGTATGTCTTTATTAGTAGCATGAGAACGGACTAATACAGTAAGTTAGTGCCGCAGAGAGTGGGATGCTCTATAAAGATACCCAAAAATGTCAAAGCAACTTTGGAACTGGGTAACAGACAGAGGTTGGAACAGTTTGGACGGCTCAGAAGAAGACAGGAAAATGTGAGAAAGTTTGGAATTTCCTAGAGACTTGTTAAATGGCTTTGACCAAAAGGCTGATAGTGATATGGACAATGAAGTTCAGGCTGAGGTGGTCTCAGATGGAGATGAAGAACTTGTTGGGAACTGGAGCAAAGGTGACTCTTGTTATGTGTTAGCAAACAGACTGGTAGCATTTTGCTCTTGCCCTAGAGATTTGTGGAAATCTGAACTTGAGAGAGATGATTTAGGGTATCTGGCAGAAGAAATTTCTAAGCAGCAAAGTATTCAAGAGGAAACAGAGCATAAAAGTTTGGAAAATTTGCAGCCTGACAATGCAATATAAAAGAAAAAAGACATTGTCTGGAGAGAAATTAAAGCCAGCTGTAAAAATTTGCATGAATAATGAGGATCCCATTCCTCATTATTTATGAGGAGGAAAAAAAATGGTTTCATGGGCTGAGTCCAGGGCCACCCTGCTATGTGCAGCCTAGGGCCTTGGTGCCCTGAGTCCCAGATGCTCCAGCCATGGCTAAAAGGGGCCAAGGTACAGCTCAGGCCACGGCTTCAGAGGTTGCAAGCCTCAAGCTTTGGCAGCTTCCACATGATGTTGAGCCTGTGGGTGCACAGAAGTCAAGAATTAATGTTTAGGAGCCTCCACCTACATTTCAGAGGATGTATGGAAATGCCTGGATGTCCAGGCAGAAGTTTGCTGCAGAAGCAGAGCTCTCATGGAGAACCTCTGCTAGGGCAGTGCAGAAGGGAAATGTGGGTTCAGTGACCCCACACAGAGTCCCCACTGGAACACTGCCTAGTGGAGCTGTGAGAAGAGGGCCACTGTCCTCCAGACCCCAGAATGGTAGATTCACCAACAGCTTGCACCATGCACCTGGAAAAGCCACAGACACTAAACACCAGCCATGATAGCAGCTGGGAGGGAGGATGTACCCTGCACAGCCACAGAGGCAGAGCTTCTCAAGGCCATGGGAGCCTACCTCTTGCATTAGGATAGCCTGGCTATGAGACATGGAGTCAAAGGAGATCATGTTGGAACTTTAAGTTTTAATGACTGCCCTGTTAGATTTCAGTCTTGCATGGGACCTGTAGCCCGTTTGTTTTGGCCAATTTCTCCTATTTGGAATGGGTGTATTTACCCAATGCCTGTTTTATTGTATCCAGGAATTAACTAACTTGGTTTTGATTTTACAGGCTCAAAAGCAGAAGGGACTTGCCTTTTCTCAGATGACTGTTTGGTTTTGGATGTTTAGGTTAATGCTGGAATGAGTTAAGACTTTGGGGGACTGTTGGAAAGGCATGATTTTGTTTTGAAATGTGAGGACATGCGATATGGGAGGGGTCAAAGGTGGAATAACATGGTTTGGCTATGTCCCCACCCAAATCTCATCTTGAATTCTAGTTCTCATAATCCCCACATGTGGTGAGAGGGACCCAGTAGCAGGTAATTGAATCATGGGGGTGGTTTTCTCCATGCTGTTCTCATGATAGTGAGTGAATTCTCACAAGATCTGATGGTTTTATAAGGGACTTTTCACCCCTTTGCTGGGCATGTCTCCTTCCTTCCACCATGTGAAGAAATTACATGTTGCTTCCTCTTCTGCCATGATTGTAAGTTTCCTGAGGCCTCCCCAGCCCTGTGGAACTGTGAGTCAATTAAGCTACTTTTCTGTATAAATTGCCCAGCTTTGGGTGTTTCTTCATAGCAGCTTGAGAACAGACTAATACACCTCTCAAGAGAAAAGAAAGTCTTATAAATCTTGTCAAGAAATCTCAGCAGTTTAGATCCATGTTTTAGATGGTGGCAACTACCCTAGTGGCTTTTAATTAACTAACTGTCTCATACCTACTATTTTAAATGTTTATTTTGTTCTCAGAAGATTTTAAGAAACGAATAAGAGAAAAGAGTCAAATCAGGCATATGTAACCACAATGAATCCAAGAGAAGAGGATTAGAAAAATTTTAACTCAGGCATGCAGATCAAACAAAATATTAATCTAGGCATGCAGACCAAAAGTTAATTCACCAAAAAAGACATGCCTCACAGACAGAATGTAAATTCTGTAGAAAACAGAGTACTTAACCCAAAAGACACTGTCTTGGTTTCAGAAAGGATTGATCAGAAAAGAAAAAGTACTTTATCATCCCAGAAGGAATGTAAGGTGTTTCTTTTAAGGGAGCTTTATAACCAAACCAGTATGCAAATGAAATCAAAAATCTTCTAAAACAGGGAAGTTCAGCCTGAGAGAAGACTCATCGAGGCAGAAAAGGTGAGCTGTGGAGGCAGAGAACCCAAGGAGCTCAAGTGAGTACTGCACATTTGTTTCAAGAATCATTGACTCCTTCTGATAGTGATCTTGCTAAACGTCCCACTTATGACACCATTGATATCACCCTAAATGATAAACAGAAGGAGGCTCTCTAAAAGAGAAAGATATTTATTCTGGAGTAGTGTATAGCAATGGGAATACACATGCTGTAGTAAACTATGTGCATATTAGGGGAACTGAAGGAAGATGAGGGTTTGAAAGGAACCGTGACAAGGAGTCCTAGTTGTTTTCAAAATGATTATTTTTGGTTACAAAGGTTAATAACAAGAGTGACACATTTCTGAGGTTGGACAGAATGTTGCTACACAGATAGCCTTGCAGAAGTACTTTCTGTGTAAAGTTGGGATGCTCTTTATGCAAGGCTGTGGTTTTTGCAGAGTCCATTGTGATAGTTTTGTTATCAGGCATACAAGCATGAGAACCTTCTCTTTTTAGCCTTCCCCAGATATGTTTGTTGGGTTTTTTTTTTAAACATTAGTGACTTCATTTTTATTCTAACACCTTTCACAAAACTTTAGGTGATTAAGTCATAAGGGCAGAGCTTTCATAGATAGGATTAGGACTCTTAAAAAGGGCTTAAGGAAGTGGGTTTGCTCTCTTCTGCTCTTCCATCATGTAAAGACATACCATTCAGCCCCTTTTGTCCTCCTCTTTCTTCCACCATTGTGTTTCAGTCACGATCTTAGAAGCAAAGACCAGGGCCTCCATCAGAAACCAAACCTGTGAGTGCCTTCATTTTTTACTTCTCAGCCTCCAGAACCGTGAGTAAATAAATTTGTGTTATCTATAAATTATTAAGTCTAAGGTATTTTGTTACACCAGCACAAATGGACTGAGATAGTTGGCTAAATGCCCAATAGTTTATCTGTTAGCTTAAACATGGTTTATCTAACATTCTTTCCAGCAAAATTGGCATTCCATGAAAAATCAACTAGTTTGGCTCATAACAAACAATTCTTCTAGTATAAGCAGAAGTTCTTTATGCATACACCCCAATGTGGCATGCGAAATTTTAAGAAGACATGTATTCAAGACATGTTGAGATTTAATGTAATTAATCATTTTTAGAATTTCACCAAAGATATTTTTAAATATAGATTTTTATACCAGTTCATGGTGGTAAAGAGTAAAATGACTACTAGTACATTTTTTGTTCCACTGCTTTGCTTCATGCTAAGATTCAGTGGTTTGACCCATCATTGGTTTTGACCATCAGTGCAAATATCAGCATAGTGAAAAAGGCAAATAACATCTCACTATACTATGAAAACGGTTTCATTGCTGGGCACGGTGGCTCCCGCCTGTAGTCCCAGCACTTTGGGAGGCTGAAGTGGGTGGATGACCTGAGGTCAGGAGTTTAAGACAATCCTGACCAACATGGAGAAATCCCATCTCTGGTAAAAATATAAAATTAGCCAAGCATAGTTGTGCATGCCTGTAATCCCAGCTACTCGGGAAGCTGAGGCAGGAATATCACTTGAACCCGAGAGGCAGAAGTTGTGGTGACCGAGATCTCGCCATTGTACTCCCACCTAGGCAACAAGAGTGAAACTCCATCTCAAAAAAATAGAAAAGAAAAAAAAAGAAAGAAAATGATTTCATCTTTGAAGACTCCCTGAAAAAGGCAACATGGACCCTAGGGTTGGGTTCATGTTCTACACTTTGAGAATCAATGCTTTAGGAAACTCTTATGCTTATGTACACGCAGATGTTAACAATTCCATATTATTTGTATAAGAAAAAATTGGAAGCAATCCAAATGTCCATCAACAGGGGAATGAATAAATAAAATAGTGTACGTTTATTCAAGGGCACACTAAATAGCATTTAAGGCTGAATGCACTAAAGCTATGTCCATCAACATGAATAATTTTCAACACCATAAGGATGAATTGAAAATAGCAGAAGATTAAGTATAGTATTATGCCACTAATAAAAAGTTTAAAATTTAAAAATATATATATATCATATACTATCATATATTTTATAATTATATTATAGTAAAAGTATAAAAACATACCTGGAAAGGATAAATATTGAATTCATCATAATAGTGGGAGAAAAAAATGAGAGCAAGGAGAAATTGTAAGGGCAATTAATTGCCTCAATGTTTTATATCACCAAAAAATATCTGAAGCAAATATGAAATCATGTTAAGACTTAATAGAGATGTGTGGCAGATATATACATATACTTACATTAACAACTATTCATGTGTGGATGCATGAAATCTTTCATAATTTAAAAACCATTTTCTAAAATAAATTAACTTTAGATTTATGATTTTTAAAATGAAGAGTCCTCTGCTTTTTAAGATAATATTAATACATATAAAATAAAATTACATTGATGTTTCTTAAATTTAGATGTGGAGAATAATTAAAATTTAAAAAACAGAAAAGTTATATTGATAAAAGGATTCTCTTCAGAGATTGAGGCAGAGGAACAGGCATTTCTCTGACATCACCAGAAACGTAACACAACCAGAGAGAAATACACTGGGGTAATCACCAATACTGACATTATTCCATTATTGATCCCAGCCCACAGCCTACTTGTTTATTAGTGAAATTCACCATGGTTAACTTACACTGTTGATTTTGGTAAAAAAAAAAAAAAAAAAAAAAAGAGAAGCATCCTGGGGAAGGGAGATGGAACAGGGATTAGAAGAAAGTGCCTCATCATGAAGAGGACCCAATGGCATAGTAGGAAAACCACCAGGCTGTGTTTAAGCCCTAAAAACTTTCACAAAATATTAATAGGAATTAATCTTCTTTCCTACTATAAATTCAGTGAACTTTAATCTTGAGTGTGAAGTCTAAACTGTTTCCTAATTAAGAAGTTTTGTGCATGTATTGATTTGCCACAAATATATCTAATTTTTTATTATTAAAGAGATGGTATTATATTCTCCAAATATAACTAATGATTCCTTGATTAATCAAGAAAAGAATAGACAGGCTCTTGATCCAAGATGGCCGTTTAGGAACAGCTCAGGATTGCAGCTCCCAGTGAAAGCACAGAGGGTGAGTGGACGCCGCATTTTTATTGCCCACAGACTAGGAAATTCCCAGGCGGAGGAACTCCACAGGTCACCAGCGCGGCTGTTTCGGCCAGGGTGGCTGTGCCGGCCGGCGCCGCTGCTTTGCCCTGCGTGGCTGCTTTGTCGGCGCCCCAGAGCAGCGGTTCTCCGTACAAAATACACCGGTCCGGGTGCCCTTTTGCCTGGCGATTGGAGCCACGGGAAGTCACCCATTCGTCTGTTTAAAAAGGGGACTGAGCAGGGAATCAGGACAGTAGATTCCAGGGCGAAAAAAAATAAATCGCCAAAAACCTCAGTGCCGTTGTTTAAGCCAGCACAGTGAGTGGCCGCAGGGGAAAACAAACAGACCCCGGCGCCTCTTCAACAGGCACTGGAACACAAACTTAAAAAAGACTCTGAGGCAGGGAGCCAGGTGATCAGGCTCGGCTGGTCCCACCCCCACAAAAGAACAGCAATCAGAAACTCTGGATTGAGAGCTTCACAGCAAGCGCAGCTGAACCAGGGACGGTCCAGCTCTGTGGGGGAGGGGCACCCGCCATTACCAAGGCAGCCCGCCACGAGGGAGGTAGTAAGCCAATGCTGAGGCAGCCCGCCATTGCCAAGGCAGCCCGCCATTGCCAAGGCAGCCCACCATTGCTGAGGCAGCCCGCCGTTGCCAAGGCAACCCGCCACAGCAGAGATACTCCGCCTCAACAGAGGCGGGCCACCATCGCCAAAGCAGTTCTAACTACACCCATATAAACAGGACTGCAAGGAAGTTCACTCGGCAGCTGGGCGGAGCCCAGAGCAGCTCAGCAAAGCCTCTACAGGCCGACAGTGACTAGGCCGCCTCCTTGCTGGGCAGAGCAGGTCTGAAGGAAAAAAAAAAAGAAGGCACCAGCATAACGGAAACTCATAAATAAAGCCCTAAATCCCTGGGACAGAGCACCTGGGAACAAAAAGCAGTTTATGAGTTCTGCTGCAGCAGACCTAAACGTACCTGCCCAGCAGCTCTGAATGAACAACAGAGCTCACAGCTCACCATTTGAGCTCCTATAAAGAAGAGACCGTCTCCTCAAGCAGCTCCCTGACCCCTATATATCCAAAGAGACATGTCATAAAAGAGAGATCAGATTGACACTAGGCGGGTATCCTTCTGGGACAAAGCTAGCAGAAGAAGAAAACTGGTAACAACCCTTACTGTTCAGCAGCTGCTGCAGGTGAACCCCAGGCAAGCAGGGCCTGGAGTGAACCTCAGCAGACCTACAGCAGAGGGGCCAGACTGTCAGAAGGAAAACCAAGAAACAGAAATAACCTCATCATCAACAAACAGAACGTCAATCTGAAAGATTTGAGACCCAATCTGAAAGCCAGCAACTACAAAGTCGACAGGTGGATAAATCCTTAAAGATGGGAAGAAACCAGCAAAAAAAAGGATGAAAACACCCGAAACCAGAACACCTCTCCTCCTACAAGGGATCACAACTCCTCACCAGCAAGGGAACAAGGTTGGAGGGAGAACGAGTGTGATGAAATGACAGAATCAGACTTCAGAAGGTGGGTAGTAAGAAACTTCTGTGAACTTAAAGAACATGTTCTAACCAAATGCAAAGAAACTAAGAACCTTGAAAAAACGTTTGACAAAATGCTAACGAGAATGGACAAAATAGAAAGGAATATAAGTGAATTGATGGAGCTGAAAAACGCAACACGAGAACTTCGCAAAGCATGCACAAGTATCAACAGCCGAATTGACCAAGCAGAAGAAAGGATATCAGAGGTCGAAGATCAACTCAATGAAATAAAACAGGAAGGCAAGACTGGAGAAAAAAGGGTAAAAAGGAATGAACAAAGTCTCCAAGAAATGTGGGACTATGTGAAAAGACCTAATCTACGTTTGATAGGCGTACCTGAATGCGACAAAGAGAATGAATCCAAGCTGGAAAATACTCTTCAGGATATTGTCCAGGAAAACTTCCCCAACCTAGCAAGGCAGGCAAACATTCAAGTCCAGGAAATACAAAGAATACCACAAACATATTCATCAAGAAGAGCAACCCCAAGGCACATAATCGTCAGATTCACCAGGGTTGAAATGAAGGAGAAAATACTAAGGGCAGCCAGAGAGAAAGGTTGGGTTACCCACAAAGGGAAGCCCATCAGACTCACAGCAGATCTCTCAGCAGAAACCCTACAAGCCAGAAGAGAGTGGGGGCCAATATTCAACATCCTTAAAGAAAAGAAATTTCAACCCAGAATCTCCTATCCAGCCAAACTAAGCTTCATAAGTGAAGGAAAAATAAAATCCTTTGGGAACATGCAAGTACTCAGAGATTTCGTCACCACCAGGCCAGCTCTACAAGAGCTCCTCAAAGAGGCTCTACACATATAAAGGAACAACAAGTACCAGCTCAACTAAAGGGCAAAACA
>NW_022437045.1:730842-782105 GCF_009761245.1 Sapajus apella | reverse complement strand
CTACAGTAATCAAAACAGCATGGTACTGGTACCAAAACAGAGATATAGACCAATGGAACAGAACAGAGGCCTTGGAGGCAACACAACATATCTACAACCATCTGATCTTTGACAAACCAGACAAAAACAAGCAATGGGGAAAGGATTCCCTGTTTAATAAATGGTGTTGGGAAAGCTGGCTAGCCATGTGCAGAAAGCAGAAACTGGACCCCTTCCTGACACCTTACACTAAAATTAACTCCAGATGGATTAAAGACTTAAACATAAGACCTAACACCATAAAAACCCTAGAAGAAAATCTAGGCAAAACCATTCAGGACATAGGTGTAGGCAAGGACTTCATGACCAAAACACCAAAAGCATTGACAACAAAAGCCAAAATAGACAAATGGGACCTAATCAAACTCCACAGCTTCTGCACGGCAAAAGAAGCAGTCATTAGAGTGAATCGGCAACCAACAGAATGGGAAAAACTTTTTGCAGTTTACCCATCTGACAAAGGGCTGATATCCAGAATTTACAAAGAACTAAAACAGATTTACAAGAAAAAAACTAACAAGCCCATTCAAAAGTGGGCAAAGGATATGAACAGACACTTTACAAAAGAAGACATACATGAGGCCAACAAACATATGAAAAAATGCTCATCATCACTGGTCATCAGAGAAATGCAAATCAAAACTACACTGAGATACCATCTCACGCCTCTTAGAATGGCGATCATTAAAAAATCTGGAGACAACAGATGCTGGAGAGGATGTGGAGAAATAGGAACACTTTTACACTGTTGGTGGGAGTGTAAATTAGTTCAACCATTGTGGAAGACAGTGTGGCGATTCCTCAAGGACCTAGAAATAGAAATTCCATTTGACCCAGCAATCCCATTACTGGGTATATATCCAAAGGATTACAAATCATTCCACTATAAGGACATGTGCACACGAATGTTCATTGCAGCACTGTTTACAATAGCAAAGACCTGGAACCAACCCAAATGCCCCTCGACGATAGACTGGATAGGGAAAATGTGGCACATGTACACTATGGAATATTATGCACTATGGAATATTATGCAGCCATCAAAAACGATGAGTTTGGGTCCTTTGTACGGACATGGATTAACCTGGAAACCATCATTCTCAGCAAACTGACAGAAGAGCAGAAGATCAAACACCGCATGTTCTCACTCATAGGCGGGTGTTGAACAATGAGAACACATGGACACAGGGAGAGGAGCACTACACACTAGGGTCAGTTGGGGGGAAATAGGGGAGGGATGGTGGGGGGTGGGGAGCTGGGGAGAGATAGCAAGGGGAAAGATGCCAGATGTAGGTGATGGGGAGGAAGGCAGCAAATCACACTGCCACGTGTGTACCTATGCAACAATCTTGCATGTTCTTCACATGTACCCCAAAACCTAAAATGCAATAAAACAAATAAATGGGGAAAAAAAAGAAAAAAAGAAAAGAATAAGCAACCCTTTTCATTCTCTTCCTTATCTTTTTATCTAGCTCTCATTTCATTATTAATAGGACAGTTTCCAGAATGTGGGCAGAAAAAGGGAAAGGATACTGAACATAATTACAGGAATTTTGACATGAGTAGAAATTGAAGCTCTTAAATATTTTAATTTTATGGTAACATTGATTTTACGTAGTCATTTTCTGTATTTTGTTCTATCCCAGCAATTAACTTCTAGTTAATTTTGTTATTAAGTATCCTATCATATTTATAAATACCCTGCTTATTATTTACAAGTGCCTTATACCAAAGATGAAGCATTTAAGATGTGGATCAGTTGATGAGCTCCATAATCCGGCTCAAATTATATCATCCCTGATACTGCAATCAGTGTTGTCCTCCTGTTAGTGAAGCGTGGTCCCATCAGGATGCTTATCACTGCAGCAACACCAGAAGAATCAGAGGGTAAATGAGATTAAGACAGAGTACTGCACTTGGTCTAGTGGGAAGATGCATATTAAATAAGTAATTGTCAAAGTAACAGGATATTTAAAGTGACTTTTTCCTGGGACTCAAATCTAAGGACAAAGATAAGTCACACATACACACACACACAGCTGAAAGTGGACCAGATAAGTCCTCAGGGCTTATTAAGTATCAGCCAATCTAGTCTTAAGAAAGAAAAGATTACTGAGAGTAGAGAAAGCTAAGAAAGACATTGGCAATTTATGCAGGGATGGGGTGAGTACCATGATTTCTCCCTCCAGAAAAAGGCAGGGATTCCATGAGAATGTCTCCTAGATGTTGGGAAACAGGCATCTCCTCACCTTGGCTGGGCATCTGTTTAGGCAAAGGACTGCAGGTCTGCCCTCTGTGGGGTGGAGGTAGGAGAGAAAAGAATTGGGAAGACAACAGCAAGGCAGATCGGCACACAGAGGAGCAGTCTGTTCCCTGCTATTGTGTGCACCAAAGATGCATGACATTTCCTAGCATGGCATCAAAGAAGGGGTCCCACCTGAGCCATGCTGCAGGTGTGCTATGCTGGGGGCTGGTCTGGCCAGCCAGGCCACTTTCACACACAACAGAGGCTGTGGGGCATTCCACAGAGGAGGGAGCAGAAGGATGATTCTAAGAGGTCACAAAGAGAGGACCTCCCGTAAGAAAGACTGCACAGTGGGGACAGAGCCCTCTGAAGAATTCACAGCACTAGAGAGAGCTGACAGTTGTGTGTGTGTGTGTGTGTGTGTGTGTGTGTGTGTGTGTGTGTGTGTGTATGTGTGGGGGGGGGGGGGCAGGCGTTTAACTTAGGGCTAGCATTAGCCAGTGGAGCCAGCATTAGACCAGAGAGGAACCTCAGCTGGAGTCAGAAATTCAAGAGGACCCCTGACTGCTCTCCTGGCTCTTTTTCCCTCCCCAGCCCAATGGAGCTAGGGCCAGAGGAGCGGGGAAGAGAGGTGAGAGAGGAGGGGCCCCTGCTGAAACCCTCAGGCCCCAGCTGGCAATGAGTGTTGGGTGGAGGAGAGTAGAGAACACATTTTAACATGGAATTTTAATGACCGAAAGGGATTAGAGACCTAAGAAATCTGCCTGAGATGTAATTAAGAGATGAAACTGATAGAGTTAAGAAAAATTGATTAAGCTGATAATTAAAATAAATAAACAAAACCAAACCATGTCTTTTTCATGCCTGTACCAAGTTCAGACTACACCATAAATGAACTGCATAGATTGGCTGGGTGTAGGGCAAGAAGCCAGGGTGATGTGGGAGCATGGAGAAATGGGCAGTGCAAGGGAAAAATTGTAAGATAAGGAGGAATTAACGAGGCCAAGGTCAGGAACAGGCTGAAGCCAGGAGAGAGGAGCAAATCCAAGTAATCATGGCCACAGCTGATATGGTGGTATTGCTCCATTGATCAGTCAGCTCAACCACATTCAATGATAAGCCAACGGCTTGCTCAATTTTTTGTTGTTCTTATATTCCTCTGCTCTTTACCTTCACCCTCAAAGGATTCAACCACATTCCATGCCAATTTTTAAAACAAGCCTGAGTTGAAAAAATCGTATGTAATGATTAAAAGCACAAGCTGTAGAGCCAAAATGCCCAAGTTCAAATCCTGACAATGCCACTTAATAACGGGGTCCTTCAGTTTCCTCATCTGTAACATGGGATAACAATAGTATCTTCCTTTTGGCATAGTTGGAAAGATTAAATTAGGTAGCTAGTATAATGCCCGCCATTTAACAAAAGTGCAATAAATGACATTAGATGATTAGCTGAGTAATGTATGGCAAAGCCCTTTAAAACTGTAAATTACAGATGATTACAGATGTCTAAGGCATTATCATGCTTGAGTTTTGACTGTATTTAAAGTCATGAGACAATTCTCTTGTGGACGTGAACTTTCTGAAGGAAAACATTAAGTATTGGTGTGCAGGTGCTGCACAAAACTCAGAGCAGAGAGAACTCTTGAGAAAAATTCCAATTTGCTTGACAAGAAATGTATTCTCATATGGCTATTTGAAACATTTTCAATATATGAAGCATAATCAAATACATAAATATATATATAACGGCCAATAGCCTATGCGCAGGTACAAATAACACACTCAAAGTATACATAATGAATGCATTCCACAAATGGAACTTCATTTTAACATTCTAATGAAATCAATCTGTTGCTAAACTGGTACCAAGGTCACTGGAATCATAACTATGCACATAGTAGGTGCTCAATAAATCTTTGTTGAAGATGATGACAATGTGATGACTCCTGCATTTTCAAGGAGATTTTTTTGTTTTGCCTCAATGAATGACTTTTTTCAAATTGGTTTCCCAGTGTGTTTACATCTTGCATGAATTCCATTAGTACAAGGCCACACTGAATCACTGTCATGAGTAACCTAAGGACAAAAATCAGAATCACCATTTATTTTTTCCTGAATCTTGTTAAAAATAAAACTGCACCACGAATTTTGAACAAATCTAATGCATAAATACATATTTGGGTGATTCAGTGCCAGCATATCCAATTCAAATGCCATTGTATTACAAAACCAACTGATGACCATCATTTGTGTACATTCTGAATACCTGTGAGTTACTTCACGTCCCTTTCTATTTTTTCTTAAAAGGAAGAAACTGAAACCTAATAATCAATACTTCCTTGTAATAACCCTAAAGGAAAGCCACTCTGAGCCTGCGAGCCAACAGTCATGAAGCTGCCATCATTTCATGAGCTCTGTTGCCTCCCCTGGGCGCTCAGCCTTGGTGGCCTGAAATTAGTACCTTGATGCCCCCCTCAAGCAACTGGAAGCATTTCCTGCAGAAAGCCCACAATCTGCCTAAGAAGGGATCAACACCAGATAAGCCATGATGTATATTTTGTCAGGGAAAAAACAGTTGAATTAAAGCAAACTGCAACCTTCAAGAAAAAAAAACAATTAGGAGCAACATGTTAAACAGCAGAAGTATACACTTGTCATCTATCTATTGCACACTTAGAAACTGTTGCCATTTTTTACACATGGAGGTGTGCTATTTTATAGAAATAGAATGACCCCAGTCTACAAAAAAAAAGGAGGGGGAGGAGGGGAATTAGAATAAGAGAACTTCAAAGTGACATGCAGTTTGGTCTGCACGATTGCAGATGATGAGAGAGAGAGAGGAAATATAGACACTTTTTTATTTTTTATTTTTATAGATTAGTGGTACAAGTATAGTTGTGTTACATGCATATATTGCATAGTGGTAAATTATAGGCTTCTGGTATACCCATGACCTGAATAGCATACATTGTACCCAGAAAGTAATATTTTATCCCTCACCCCCTTCACACCTTCCCACTTTTTAGAGTCTCCAGTGTCTATTTCTCCACTTTATACGTTCATATCCACTGTAGAAACATACTGAGATGGGATTAACAGATGGGCTCCAAAAAGCTCGATTATAGTACAAGACAACTCAGAAATACTGATGGAGTTCTTAGGTCATCAGAATGTGCCAGATAATGACACTGCTCATTTCCTAAGGGTCTACTATGCTGCAGGCACTGGGTTGAGCACCACAGCTGACCTCTTGGTGTAAATTATCCCACTGAATCCTCAGAACCGTTCATCAGCACAGAGGCTCAAAGCAGTTCAGAGGGAAGAGGGATGTTTAGAGGCATGAGCTGACACACCTTGGTAAATGGAGTCCAGGGGACAAGTTCGAGACTCCTTCCTCCAACAAAGGTATCAGGGCTTCATGATCTGTGGCATTGGGATTGAGGCAGACACTGTTGTGTACCCATGAAATATCGGGATCATTTTTCTGCACACTCTCTGATTGACAAGATGCCTAATTTCAAAAACACTACCGTGAATTTAGAAAATACTTTAAGGAAATTGCATTTTCTTAATGAATATTTGACACTGGTAGGATACAAATGATGTCATACATGCAGTGACTCAGGTGACAACGCCTGATACATGCAGAGTCCTCATCTAGCCAAGCAGTAGGGCCCAAAGGTACTGGTGGGTAACAGAGTAGAGACAGACGGTCCCAGACACCACGTTCTGGCTGGGTCTTCTTGATCACTCTGAGCCTCAGCTTTCTTCTTCTGGGAAATGAAGGTATTAATACCTCATAAATTACTTCAAAGATTAAGTAAGATGGCGTGTATTAGATTCATCCCAGTATACCCATCACCTGAATAGTGTATATTGTGTATACTTGTATAGTGTATATTGCTTACATACAACTATTTTTTCCCTACACGAATGGCAGTTTCTGTGGTTCAACCTTTTACACAAACAGTACTCACACAATCTGACATATTGGAAGGATTCATTAAATCCTAGTGGCGGGAATGATGAGGAGTTACACGTTCATGAACCCTTAGCAATAACTCCTTCCCACTCCTTCTGCCCATCCAAGAGTCTATGGCCATCAGTGGAGAACAGGAAGCTGAGGAATCCATTTAAAAAGACTTTATGCAATTGGTTTTGCTACCACAGATGACATCGTTGGTTAGGTAGAAAGTTGAAGTGGTTAATAGGGACTCGGGGTTGCTTGAATGTATGGCCTGGGTCGCCTCTGCCTTGTGGCTGTTCGGCCAAGGGTTGGCACCATCAGCTAGGCACATTTCCATTGCACATGAAACGTGAGAAAAGGACTGAAGCAGGGCAAAGGTGGTGGTACTCTATATGGCGTCTCAAGGAAAAAGCCAGCCAAAGATGGGTGTAGAAGTTCAAGATTTCACAGCCTGCAGAGCTCAGACAGGACACGTTCTTGGGATGCTTTTATTGTAATCGAATCTGTCCTCTCTTTCCTCCTTCATAGCTGAAACTGTCAACTGGTGGATCACTATTGGATTCTTTTCCAGATGGTAACTTAGTTAGGGAGAGGAAGAAGGAGAGCATCATGCAGGAGGACAGGTAGCCGGGTTCTAGGCTATGGACTGACAAGGCTTCTGTCATTTTACGCTATTTCTAAGGTTGGAAGGTTGTTTTGCCCCACTTTTTGAATATCATCACAGGTACAAGTTCAGGATTTGTATCAGGCAGGCACCACCTGCCAGGACTCAGTACCACTTATTTACTGACAAATAGAGAGATCCCTTGACTTCTTCTTTTCCCTGCCATATAGAAAATGCATTTATCAACATAAAAAATGCTGGGAAGCAAATCTTCATGACTAGAAGACTTTTGCATTAGACTAGGATTTATTTATGTTTAACAGTCATCAAGCTCTTACAGTATATTCTTACTAATAAGCTTCATAATTTTCTAATATTTCAAAAATCCACAAAGTGACATTTATGTAATAATCCTAAAACTTGCACAAAATTATAGTTGCTAGTATAAAAATAATTTAAATAACACAACCTTATAATTTATCTTATTGTTAGTTCAGTGCAGTAATAATTAACAGGTTCATTCTATATATACAGTACTTTTTTGAGAGCCTGATATAAAAATGAATATCTGATTTATGTCATTAAAAAGCTTATAGCTTAATTTAATTATTTTCAAACAACAATACATGAGAAAACATAGAGTCCATGGCCCTACCCACCAAATGTTCTGATTTAGTCTGCCTGGGAGATGGGTGCAGAAATCAGCATTGGCAAGGAAGGTGCGGGGTTCATGACACTCTTGGAGAAGCACTAATGTATGAGCTACAGAGAGTTGACTGCAGAGCCGTGGGTTACCCAGACGCATCACTGTTAGTGCTCTGAGCTTTTCCCTGAATTTTCTCACATCATGCAAAGTAACACTAGGTCATAGACACTAACAGCAAAAATCCCTCTCCAAGAAGGTCCGACTTGATTACGGAATGAGTGTTATATTAAGACTTACTCATAGCAAAGCTCCAGCTGAGCAATTCTATCTAACTTGCGTCCCTTTGATTTAAGCCTATTTAAGCCCACTTCATTTCACACTCTCCTTTGGTAGCCACCAAGAAGAGCCACAAACCAATGCCTATACAGACCTTCATGTTCTGGAAGACCAATGTGAATTCTCTGTCTGACGTTCTCTTTCCCAGCTCTCTAACCCTATTCCTTTAGCATCTCCTTCTAAGGTTTTGATATGGTTTGGCTGTGTCCCACCCAAATCTCACCTTGAATTGTAAGAATCCCCAAATGTTGTGGGAAAAACCTGGTGGGAGGGGATTGAATCATGGAGGCAGATTTTTCCCATGCTGTTCTTGTGACAGTAAATAAGTCTCATGAGATCTGATGGTTTTATAAAGAGGGTTCCCCTGTACGTGCACTCTTGCCTGCTGCCATGTAAGACGTCCCTTTGCTCTTCCTCCATCTTCTGCCATAATGATGAGGCCTTCCCAGCCATGTGGAGCTGTGAGTCTGTTAAACCTCTTTCCTTTGTAAGTTACCCATTCTCAGGTGTGTCTTTATTGCAGCATGAGAACATACTAATACAGGTTTATTTCCCAAATCATTTCCACTGCTTCACGCTAGATCCAGACCACATTCTCCAAAGATAACTGGCAACAAGAGCTACCATTAGCCCATAGAGCAACTTTACATCAATCAGAAAGTGGTGCCCCTTCCTAAAACGCTTTACTTCTTGTCAAAAATACTGATTTCGTTAGGACAGGTGACTGCGCTCTGCCAGAAATCTGTCCTCATAAGTATACAAATACCGAATCCCTCAAGTTTGCCATCATCTACCTGCACACCACATAGGGTGGCCCTGGAAGATGAACTTTGGGGACATTTCTGTTGTTTGTTGAAAATTTTCCACTCTAGGTTCAAACACTGACATTTCTCCCCATCAGTGAAAGGGAGGTAGAATAGATCTTTGGATGGTAATTATGACTTACATCTTCAAGCAGAATTCTATTTTTCCCTCACTCACTGCCTTGTGGGTGGAGTGTTTGGAATAAGTTGGATTACTGAGAAATTAGTCTTTTTGTAGGCATCCTATTTATGGGAATAAAAGGATAGTGTCAGTTCAAGTTCTCACCATTTAACTGGAGAGAAACACAGGGTGGGCAAAATCTGCATCTATACAATGGCAAAGAAATATTTTGTCAAGAAGTAAACTGCAGTACACAGGGATGAGTAATAACGTCTATAGATGTGCCTTAATCTACAAAATGAAGTGGAGAATGAACGTAATCAAGCCTGCTTTCTTTTCTCCCTCCCCTTCTCTCCCACTCTCCTCACTTTCAAAAAAAATACCATATGAATAATTGAGGCAAGAGGAATTTTTTCCTTGAATAATTCAGGAAATTGCCTCAATTTTCCTCTTCACTTTTCACTTCATTTACTTGTGTAGACTCAGACCACATCTACATAATGAGACTCTATTGCTACAGCACAAGCAACAAGGTATTTTTTTCCTTTGCCTTAGTTTTTCAATTGATTATGTGACACTTAACTGTATAACCATACATTGATCTGATTTCTTAAGAGAAAAAAAAAAGATTAGGCTGCTCATCCTGGCCTTGCTTGCCCCGCCCACATTAGCTCTAGGTGCCTACACCAGGTGGTTGGTGATTTCAAAGCAATGAGCAGTATTCTGTCTACTAGTATATGTTATGATGTTATTAACAAGGTTGGCCTGTTCATTTGTAAATAAGTAGGATCTCAGTTTTAATTCTGGGAAACTGGATAGGAGATGATGCAAGAATGTCTGCAAGTTTCTTTTGAAAGCCAACAGAAAGTTGATTCTCATAAGAACCATTGTAGATTCTGTAACAGAAATTTGGTTTTGAATTAGGAAATGGCTTGGGTCGCCACCAGACAAGTTTCTCAATTTAGTGAGCCTGGCTTATGTCAGTAATTTTTCTGAAGCCAGATCTAACAAATTTATAGATTCCTGTTTATTTAGATTTTTGTTGTTGTTGTTGTTATTTTAAGTGTTTCAACATGTTTGATGCATTTACAAATATTTTAATGTTTTTTCACTCTTGTTGCTGTATAGTTTATGGGAACTTTCCCATTTTATTGTTTCTGAGTATTTCTCACTAATGAAATGCTCACCAGACATAAACCCAAACCTTAGGCTGGGCGCAGTGGCTCACGCCTGTAATCCCAGCACTTTGGGAGGCCGAGGCAGGTGGATCACGAGGTCAGGAGTTTGAGACCAGCCTGGCCAACATAGTGAAACCCTGTCTCTACTAAAAAAAAAAAAAAAAAAATTCAAAAATTAGCCGGCTGTGGTGGCACATACCTGTAGTTCTAGCTACTGGGGAGGCTGAGGCAGGAAAATTGCTTGAACCAGTGAGGCGGAGGTTGCAGTGAGCCAAGATTACGCCACTGCACTCCAGTTTGGGCAGCAGAGCAAGACTCCATCTCAAAAAAAAAAAAAAATCCCAAACCTTGCTTGGTCCAGAGGTTTTCTCTGGAAACACATCCATAGTTGTTGGCTTCAAAGGGAGCATTTCCTGCAAAAAATCAAGTACATTTCTCCCAGATGCAGAGTGTGCCTTTAGGTCCCATCACTGGCTTTAGTAAACATGGCATGATCCCTGGATGAAAATCAACCCTGGCCCAGCTGGGGACTGAATCATTAAATATGGCCACTGTTAACATCCACATGGCATCTCTGTGTTCACTCTGAAACCATCGATTCTCCGTCCTCGGGTTTGAATTGAACCGCCTGCCCTCCTCTCGTTGTCTACGGCTCCCTCCAGCTCTGATCTTCCCTTAATTCAATTTCTTTTTTCTTTTCTGTCTTTCCTTTCTCCACCTTTCTTTTTTTGTGTGTTATAAACACATTTTTTCCCTTTCAGTCTATACCTTTTTACATCCTCAATATACTCTTTTCCCTATAATGTTCTTGTGTAAAAATATTTTTTTTTTGCCCTTGGCCCAACCCCGGTATACGCAGGAATGCTCTTCAGCCTCTTGCTCTCCCATTGGAAAAGTTTATCTAGCCAAGAATGCTCCTTCTTCAACCCAAACTCATCTCTCCCTGCCAACTAAGAAAGCCCTTTCTCACTTCTAAACTCTCACCTCTGCTCTCAGAGGGCAAGGGCCCACATACTCCCAGTCTCCCTCCATGTCATGCGGGATTGTTAAGGTCATGAACTCTAGGGTGAGACAGACTGCACTAGAACCTCAGCTTTGTGATCATCAGCAAGTTACACGAACCCACAGGTCCTCAGTCTCCTCCTCCATAAAAGGGGGTAATCCCGATTATCGCTGGTGTGAAGATTACATGAAGTGATGAATGAGAGCATTTAGCACGATCCTGACAAATACCAATCCTCAACTGCAAGATAAGGTTGGGTGAACACTTCAGCAGGCCAGGCGTGGGCTAAGCTCAGCGCTGGAGTTACGTCACAGTGATCCTGTGGTTACGTATTTCCTTATCCATACCCTCTCAATAAGATTGGCAAAAACCAAAGTAAGTGCTCTAGTAAAGATCTCAGTGACAATTATGACCGTAATTGCTGGCCCTGGTGAGCAAGGGCTCTGTACCATGCCCACTTGTAATGGACAAGATGCGAGCCTCATGGCTACCAATCTGCATCCCAGGGCAGTGTCTGTCTCAGCTACTTGGAGACTCCTCTACCTGTTTCGACCATTGGAAACTGGATTCAGATGCACTCAGGAGACACACAGCAGCCTCACATGTGCTAACAAAAACGTGGCATCAGGCTGGGTGCAGTGGCTCGTGCCTATAATCCCAGCACATTGGGAGGCTGAGGTGGGTGGATCACTTGAGGTCAGGAGTTCAAGGACCAGCCTGGCCAACATGGTGAAACCCCATCTCTACTAAAAATACAAAAATTACCCGGGTGTGGTGGGGGGGGTGCCTGTAAACCTGGGTACTAGGGAGGCTGAGGCAGGAGAATCGCTTGAACCCGGGAGGTGGCGGTTGCAGTGAGCCAAGATCGTGCCACTGCACTCCAACCTGGTGACACGATGGGACTCTGTCTTGAAAGAAAAGAAAAGAGAAAACAAAAGAAAGGAAAACAAAAGAAATTATTATGTCCCCAAAAATCAGGTTAAAAAAAAAAAGAAATGTGGCACCACACTAAGCAGCAGGGGAAGTCACCAGAAGTCTCGAAACCTGCAGAGCAAAGAAAATGCAAGTGTAACTGAGGCTTCACCAGGCGCCACTGCTGGCCTGGACTGCCCTGTCACAGTATCCACCTTCTTTCTATGGGGCCACCTCTAGTGGACCCCCAAGGACTCAGCAGGACATAGTTTGCAGACTTCAGCTACAAGCAAAGGCAGACATTTTCAACATCATTCACAGTAAGATGTCTTTGAAAGTTTAACCTCTGGTCCACTACGGCCTATTCTAAATGGGTAATCAGACCTGCAGGTATTAATTAAACTTATGGTTCTATTTATTGTAGGACTCTGGGGACTGAGCAGACAGCAAATAGCAATAAGTACTTCTGAATGTTCTCTTTGGTTTAATTACTGTACCATAGTTAGTCCATCAAACTGATGTACAATCAACAAGGCTGTATTTACTCTATACTGCTCATTTAGAGTGAGAACGCTCGGGAGCTGCCAACATCTTTTCTCTTGATCTCGTCTGAGTCCACTGGAGAATCAAAGCAGGACCAGCCTGTGGAGGCTTTAATCTAGCCTTATCACAGATCAGTTGGGCAGGGAGTGCCTCTCCTCCCCGCCAGCATCTTTCTTTTTAGGCGTAGCCTTGATTGGCACTGGATGTTCCTCTCTTCTAACTCCATTATCAGATGCAGCCCAAGCAGGACAAAGAGAAGAGCAAGTTTTCCCAGCATCTATCTTGTGGTTTCCCAGGTTTCATATATGGCTAACGTGGAACAGTAAAAGTATAGATTCCTGAAACCCAAAGGGACCGTAGAGGTGATCTAATTCAATGGCCTCATTTTATACAAGATGAAACTGAGACTAGAGACACAAAATGGCTCAACTAAGGTCACACGATATCTGAGTAAGGGAATTTGGAGTTACAATAGAGACCCACTCAAGCTAGCTGAGTTTAGTAAAGGAAGATTCATTTTAAGAGTACAGGGGACTCTCAAAGGATTCAGTGGGACCTTGCCAGAAGTGGAATGCCACCAACCTCTCCCCTCTGCTTCCTCCTGAGTGTCTGCCAAGCCCTTAATTCTTGTCCCTCATGACTTCAGATTGCATATGGCTTTGAGTGGCCACAGTACCGAAATCTGATCCCATCCTCCAGCTTCAATGCCTAACACACAGGTCTCATGTCTCTTTAAATTTTGCAAATCATTTGATTGGCTCCTCTTGGGACTAAAGTTCAGGCATGATGCTGCAATTCATTGCAGCCAACAGCCTGTACCACCTAGGCTCCCTCTTCAGCATGGACTGGGGTGGGTGGGTTCCAACAAAGCAGTAAGATATAAATGGACACCCGAAATAGTAGTGGAGTCCACACCAACATCCAGATTTTCCAACTCTCTATCCAAGTCCCGTCCTACCATGTTATACCAGCTCTAAATTTCAGGGCAAGCATTACCCTTCACTTGAAGGAAAACACAGTTTGCAGCTAGGATTATTTAGGACGTGGTGGTTACGTAACAGTGGCTTTAGAGTGGCCTCCTGTAAAACATCAAGAAACCGTTGCATTCCCTGTCCATAATACAATTAGAGAAAGAGAAACAGAGAGACAGAAAGAGAGAGAACATCAAGAACAAATAAGAATAATCAAAACGCAAACGCCGGGCTTCCTTCTCCGTAATCCAATGAAAACCACGTCTCAGTGGCCTTAGCAGATCCCTCACCAGGGTGAGTGATTCAGGAGATGAGAAAAACGCCTACCATCACCTTTCTCTCCTAGGAGAATCCAATCATGATTTTCACACTTCATCCTCTAGTATCTAAACTACTTCAATTTGCTATTATTGTTAAGGAAGGAACAAACTGTGCCATTTTAAATTCAGATTTCAGCTCTTTCTATTTCTTCCCTCCCATCAGACTAAATTTTCTTCTACTTAGTGAATGAAGCCAGATACAACACATTCATCCATATTTCTCTGTTGACCTAACTCTTCCTGGACTTCCTCTTTACAGAAGGCAGTCTTATTTTACAGGTAAAATAAGAGACAACTTAAGTGAACCCATGCAGGTAGTAAAAGCTATATATATACATATATGTGTATGTGTGTGTGTGTGTGTGTGTACACATATATATCTTGCTATATATATATAAGTAAATATATATATGTAAAAGCAATATATATACATGTAAAAGCAATATATATATATGTAAAAGCAATATATATATATGTAAAAGCAATACATATATATAGTGAAAGCTTGGGTTGCTATCTTCAAAAGGAAAGTCATGTCAGTGGGAAAGATACTGAGCTGGTGGTTAGGAGAACTGAGTCCTGGGTGTAAAGCTAACTAGTTGTGGGGAAAGACAGCCTTGCTTTTGGAACTGACTGTGGCATTGTACAGGGTGCAATCAGTGATCTCTCTTTTCAGAAATGCTCAGCTACACCATCATGAACCCTGGTCACTCTAGAAGGTCCTGTTCACTCCCCAGCCCACACCACTAGCAATTACCACTATGTAGCCAAGGGAGCCTGAACCAGAAAGCAGAAACTCTTGTTCAGCTCCTGGCTCTGGGATCTACTACCTTCTGCAGGCCATTTACCTTCTCACCCATTTCCTCATTAAAAGACAGGGAATGTGGAACAGAACAGTAGATCTTGGCCTTGCCAGATTGTAGGCTCCTTTGAAAAATGTGGTGCACGCTATGAACCCTGTCCCCAGAGAAACGCACAAACACCTTAAGTGTTTTGCATGCTTTCAGGAGGCCCATTTAACCACCTAAAGCCTTTGAACTTGGTTTGTTTATTCATTTGTTTCTCTTTCTTTTTTTGAGACAGAGTCTCACTCTGTCACCAGGCTGGAGTGCAGTGGCACTACCTCAGCTCCCTGCAACCTTCACCTCCCGGGTTCAAGCAATTCTCCTGCCTCAGCCTCCTGAGTAGCTGGGATTACAGGCACACGCAACCATGCCCAGTTACTTTTTGTATTTTTAGTAGAGACGGGGTTTCACCATGTTGGTCAGGATGGTCTCCGTCTCTTGACCTTGTGATCCGCCCGCCTCGGGCAGTGTGTTTCCAAAGTGCTGGGATTGTAGGTGTGTGCCACCGTGCCCAGCCTTATTCATTTGTTTCTTTGTTTGTTACACTGTTGCCCAGGCTGGAGTGCAGTGGTGCAATCATAGTTCACTGCAGCCTCGACTCCTAGGCTCAAGCCATCCCCCTTCCTCAGCCTCCCAAGTAGCTAGGACTATGGGCACATGCCACCACACCCAGCTAATTTTCTGTACTGATTTTTCTAAAGACAGCATCTTGCCATGTTGTCCAGGCTTGTCTCAAACTACTGGACCCAAGCAATCCTCCCATCTCAGCTTCCCAACATGCTGGGCTAACAGGCATAAGCCACCACACATGGCCTTGAACTTGGTACTGACTCATAAACCCCAAGTTAATTTCTGTTGAACTAGACAACCTCTAAGGCATTTCCCACTCTGGGAGCCTGAATACCAATTATCCCCAAGTCTACCTATGGCATAAAAGAATTTCAGCACTTTGTGCAACATGAGAGATCATCAACTCTATCCTCTCCTTTTGCACATGAAGACACTGAGGGCCAGAGAGCCCGAACTGGTTGTCTGTGATCACAGAGCCTACAGTGCTGGGACCAGAGCCTCCAATGTCCGGTGTAGGTTGCATGGCACTCTGAGGTGGGTGCTGCAGAGCGCTGGCCACGCCTGACAACTGTAGGCTCTTGAAGATACAGCTCCTCCCCTGGCAGCTCTCTACTTGCCAGGCCCTTGTGGCTGTGATTTCCTGACTTTGGAGAGCTGTCAGACATTGTCCTGGAGTTCCCCACATTGCAATAAGACACCGGATGCCACCTTGAGACATTTTGGTTGCAATACCGCCCAGCGCTAGGTGTCAATGAGCAGAGCATGAAACCAGTACATGGCTAGCAAGAAAACTGTTCTGTGCCAAACATGGTTTCATTTCAAAAGGCAGACGGAGGCAGTGCTCATGTGCGGTGCCTTAACGGCACGGTCGGAATTCCACTGATGCCAGCCACTCCAGGATAAGAAAATGCGCATCATCTCTTATTAGCGAGATCTGTAGCTTGAGAAAGTAACAGAAAGTTCGGTTATGCCCTGCCTCACCTGAAACCTCGGCTTTTTGATAACTACACTCCAGAGTTGTGTCATATTCCATAAATCACACGCATAGAGGAAGGCTTGAAGCATTTTCTCAAGTGTGTATAAAATTTGGAGGTTTTTTTCCCTTTTCTTTTTGCCAGTCTCGACGAGCAGTGGGTGTCTGGGTGGGTGGATTGAGTGACACGTTAGTGAGAAAGTTCCCTCCCCTTGAAGAGCGCCTCTAAAAAGGAGTCAGAGAGATATCATTTGAGAAAGTGACAGGCAGATCACGTAGCTCCAGCACCGAGGAAAAAGGGTTTAAATCTGTCAGAATCCTGAATTCAGAACAGCGCTGGTATCTAGAAGGGAGTGATCCGAGCTCCACTAACCTCTGTCAGCGCCGGTTTTTTATTTCACGCAAACCCCTGGAGGAACATCTCAGATCGCTCCTTCCTCTCTTTCAACATCCTGCAGCTAAAAACGAGACCCCAGCAGCTCCATGGCAAGAGGGGCATCCTTCACCTCCCATTTGTTCCCGAGGAAGTCTCCCCCCTCCCTCGCCCTCCCTGCACTGGCTGCAAAGGTCTCCCAATTATCTCCTCTACCTGCCACATTAGAAAGTAAAGTACGTGAGTTGCCAGAAATTCAGAGAGTCTGAGGACATGCCACGGTGGCACAGCCATGACATGAGAACAGATGGAAAACTTCTCAGGAACAAAATGTGCACACAAAAAATGGATTCTGGCTTTGAAGTGGATATTCACGGTGCAGCTTTCAAGTCTTCTGAAAAGCCCAAACTCAAATCTGACCTACTTAGGCAGTGTTCTTATTTATGTCTCAGACGAAGGAGCTGTATATTTAGCAAATGAGAACTTTTCATCCCCCATGCCCATTTCTTTATGTTTATAGAGCAGAGCAAATTTCGCTTTTTAATTTCTCCCCAGATTGTCTCCATGAACATGGGTATCTACGTTCAGCACGGGTAAAAATCCCAGGTTCCAGGAATTCCGCATAGATGCATTCACGTTTTCATTGAGTGTGTGGGTTAATATCATTTAAAAGAAAAAGAATGAGACTACAGTTGATCCATGTTTGTCGTCTAGTTGGCAAACCAGCTGCCTGGCCTGGTATTAATGCCGCCGTTCGTACTGATATTCCAACAGGCAAACAGTGTAAATTTCTGCTACAGAGCCTACGTGAGCAAAGCGAAGTACAGAATTCAGGCTATTATCTAGCTGTCTCAAGCCAAAATAGACATTAGTTTCAATTATCTGGGTTTCCAGGAGAAAGCCTTTTAACCTTCATTATCAGGATAATTACTTCAACTCTCACCCTTTGTACATGCAATCAAAACCATAAAGTTTTAATCCCTGTAGGAAACAGTCACCTCAAATTTGTTTTACTATACACATGCAAAGAGCACACCTTCTAAAGAGAATGTGCATTCTTGGAGCTTTGTTTAAAGGCACCCTCCAAAGACGAACTGCTCTTTAGCAAAGCAGTTGACACAGAATGTCACATCCCTCAGCAGTGAGTCAGACCATTTTAGATTTTGTCAGAAACAGAGAAATCCAGCTTTAGGAATCCAGGACCCAATATTTGTATGCACGCTAAAACATATTCTTTTTCTTCCTTATAAATGTGTTAATCCTACCCATTCTTCTTTTTTTAACGTTTCAAGTTTTTTGTAGAGATGGGGTCTCTCGCTATGTTGCCCAGGCTGGTCTCGAATCCTGACCTCAAGCGATCCTCCCAGCTCAGCTTTCCAAAGTGCTGGGAAATACAGATGTGAACCACCTTGCCCAGCCCCATCCACCTCTTACTGAATAGGGAAGGGTTGGATGAATAGCAGCTGAGAATAAAAAAATAAGGTATGCAGTCTTATTATATGATGTACCCTCTCTTTCAAGTCTCAAAACGAGTTGATGTCCAGTGTTTCATAGCACATTTTTATCAGTCCTGTTCTCATCTTTTCAATTAACCAAATGTGCATTACAGCCCCCGGGTATGGTCCTGGCTTGTGTCTCCTGGCACCTGCATCCTCCTGAGCTGCAGCCACCAGAGCCAGAGTCTCCTGCACATGGTAATATGGCATCATCACCCTCACCACAAGGACCTTGAGCAGTGATGTCACCTGAAAGTGTGACTTCAGTGTACACACCTTCCTCTCCCCTCACCCCTTGCCTGGACCATATCCCCTTCCTAAGAAGTTGCTCTGGCCTAAACAAAAAGCCCTCCTCCCTCCTCTCAGGAAAAGACAAGCTTCATTTCTAGGTAACACTGCTGAGTCTCTGCCTGCAAAGTTGGCATCCTCTACTCAGCCTATTTAGCCCAGCACAGTTAGATGAAAATAAATGTGGGCATCAGAGTATTTCTTTTACCCCCAGCTGGCTCCCAGGTCATGCCGTGTCAGAGCTGGCACCCTGATCTTGGAGCGCCTGGCCTCCAGACTGAAAGAAATCAATTTCTGTTGTGTAAGCCACTCATCTATGGCATTCTGCTATGGCAGCCAGAGGAGACTATGGAAAACATCCTCCGAGTCGCTGCATCCACCTTGCCCCTTCTGAGCCCCATGTTCCTCTTTTCCCAGTTATTGCCCCATCTGAATGTCTGGACTTGCTCTGAGCTCAAAGATTGACCAGGAACCTACTATGTGCTTGATGTTTGGGGGCCAATTCTTGTAAGACCCTGTGCCCTCCAGTTAAACAACTGGTATTGGTGTCCCTGTGGGATGCTTGTGGTCCTGCTAACATCAGCTGTGACTCTGAGTTCAGAGAGCAAAGTAAATGAAATACAGCTATGTTGGCTTCTACCCCATTAGGAAAGGGAAAAATCAATGTTTGCCAAATGTGGAAGGACAAAATCAATAACGAAAGAAATTTTATTTTCAACCTTCTAAGGGAGTATTACAAAGAAGAGAGAGTGAAAAATATTATTATTTATTGATGTATATAGCACCTTCTGAAAGCCTCAAAGTGTTTTATAGAATTACAAAGTGCCTTCGTCCTTTTCTGTGTAGAGATCGCTTTGTTCTGCTCCTGCGAAGCCCTCGCTAGAGGGGTGAGTGCAGGAAGCATTAGGGCAACATGATGCCACAGTGACAGGGGATTACTTCCAGTTGGCACCCTATTTATTTAGGGAAAGAAAACCAGAAAGGAATAATTAGTAGTGCAGTGAGGTCAGCACACCCTAGTCTTGCAGAAAGTTCCTGAGTAAGACGCCTCCTCTTTGGATGTTTAGATGGCATCATAATAGATGTTGTTTGGCAGAAAGAGAAAAACCTCTCTCGACCCTTCTCCAATGTTCCTTCACTGGAACAAGCAGCACATTTGGGGAGAATCAGCCACCTGCTGCCAACATCTTAATGCAGTTCCTGGCAGAGGAGTTTTGATAGATGGATTCAAAGTCATGAGTGTAAACGACTGAACAAACTTTCAGGGGGATGAAACGCCAAAGGAACAAGGCTACCGCAAGCAGGGCTTCCGAGGTTGGCGGCTGTCTGAAGAATTCATAAAGGGAACAGTCAGAAGGAAATCCTATAAGGGCAGAGTGATTTCCACTTTTCAAGCTCCTCTCACCTGTTTTTTCTCATTTGAACTTTGTAATGATCCATTGAGAAAGACAGGGCAGGAGTCATTCACCCCATTTTACAGAGGCTCATAGACTATAGGTGATTTGCCCCAATTCATTCAGCTATTTACTGGCGGAGCTGAGAATGAAACCTGGTCTCCCTTCCACAGCACCCCTGAGATCAGCAAATCTGGGGTTGATGAATTCATCACTTTGCAAAAATGGCATTCACTCTTTAAATTATTATTTGAATTTTTAATTATTAAAATATAAAAATCAGCCCGGCGCTGTGGCTCACACCTGTAATCCCAGCACTTTGGGATGCTGAGGCAAGTGGATCACGAGGTCAAGAGATCGAGACCATCCTGGCCAGCATGGTGAAACTCAGTCTCTACTAAAAATACAAAAACTTGCTGGGCCTGGTAATGCTCACCTGTAGTCCCAGCTACTTGGGAGGCTGAGGCAGGAGAATCGCATGAACCCGGGAGGCAGAGATAGCAGTGAGCCAAGATCACACCACTGCACTCCAGCCTGGAGACAAAGCAAGACTCCACCAGAAGAAAAAAAACCACACACAGACACACACACGCACACACACACACACACACACACACACAATATCTCCCTACACACGCTGTCCTCTGATTTCTCCTAATTTTGCCATCCAGTCTTATCCAAACTATCTCACTTCCATGTAAGGACCCTGAAGAGGAGGAAGGCTGTTAGATATGCACCACTCTCCACTCTGACAAACATCTCCAGTTCCCTCAAGCACTGTTCCTATATTGCAGTTTTCTGATACTTCCCTCTCCTACCCTGGACAGTTTTAATTTGTCTCTATTACATATTAAAATACTATGCTAAGAACTCAACAAAAATTCCAAATATCATCTGACATCACGAGACAGTAAGACGATTTCTTCTAGTTTGCAGGATACTACAAGACATACTTTGAGGGGAATCTTTATTCACACTGTTGACTTCAAATGATCTACTCAAAATCCAGGGCTTTTTAAATTTTCCAACTACCAACACCCCATCCTGTGTCTTTGCAGTCAATCTCTAAACCTCAGTGGAGGACATTACATTTAGAAGTATTGAACTGTCTCTTATTCATGCCCACTAGTTCAGACTGTTGAGCTCTTGCAACTCCTGATTCTGTCATCTAGCACACTGTCCTGTGTAGATTTGTGAATCAGCCCTCCTACAACTTTCTTCAAATTAGTAACAAATCAATTCAATGAAAGAGAGCTTAGAATTGAGCTCTATGAGAGGCATTAGTGAGTTTTTTATTGCTTGGCATTAGCTCATGAATCCACACACTGGTTATCCAACTAGCAATTAACTTACCCAACTAGTGTTCAGTGCACGTATTTCTTGTTAGGCACTGCTCTAGGGTCAGTCACAGGTAATAGCTACTTTAAGAATAAGAGGGATGAAGTATGTAAAATCTCTCTGAATTCACTGTTTCTACTCCCTTTGCTTTCTGTCCCCGGCTCCACTGCCACTCCAGCTTCTCCCCAAGCCTGACGTCCCCACTTCTGTTCCTGTAATCACCTTTCCTTGGAGTTTTGATGTTCCTGTGTCCCCGTCCCGATGAACCACCTTGCCCAGTGTAGACTTCAGTGCCTACTTGAAAGCTCTCCCTCAAAACCAGCTGGCCTTACTCCGTCACCCTCTTTGTCTCTTATGATGTCCCTTGTTCCTGCAGCTCACACACCTTCATCTTGTCTACACAAACATTATAAGAAACTAAGTCAAAATCTCTGATAAAATCCAAATACAGCATACAGTACCATTCAGTTATCTGTTAAGCTTGGTTGCCTTATCAGGAAAACAAAATGTTCACCTCTAATCTATATGGATTGCTGGACCACAGTTTGTGTGTGTAAAGTTCACCTCCGTGTGGGCTTAGCTCCCCTTCTCCCGGAAGCTACCACTCTCCTTCACATGCCGTCTACATGGTTTCCACGTAGCACAATGTGACCCCATGCTCAGGCTCAGTCGATTGGTCCAGGTGACCATCTGCCCCAAACTGAGCCAATTACATTTCCTCTATGGAAACTAACCCAGAAACTGAAGCAAAGAAGCTAACTTCTCCTGGGTTACTGGACTCAAGATGTGGTGCTTGGAGACCACTGGCTGCCATGTTCACTGTCCTGTGGACCAGGAAGAAGCCCCCTGCCCATGAATGGAGAGAAGGCGGCAGACATGGAAGAGTTGGGAGGCACAGAGACACCCGACCATGCAAATCCTAAAAACTCAGAGCTGTTCACTGTTTTTTTCTGAGATCAACTACGTTATCCTTGGATCCTAAGAGACACCCAATATTTTTAAAAACAAAACTCCTTTTTATTTTAGTAGTTTTAGTTGAGTTTCTGTAATTTGCCACCAAAGAGTCCTAAGGGATATAGTGACAAGCACGACTCTCACCCCCAGAGACACCCAGCTTCTCCAGCCTTTCTGGGCTATACCAGTGAGTCCTCCAAACATAATCAACCCCAAAGAGCTCTGGGCCTGGAGGAACAGAAAGATCAGTGAATAAACGTATCTCACTTCATCCTCTCTGGGCCATTGATAACAACAGATAAACAAAGCCTTATGGTCTTTCATATTCGTGAGCAGTATGATCCCTTTTTATTATGCTGTTTATTTCACAGTCTACTTTCTTTTCCTTTTTCTTTCTTGATGGCCTCCTATTTCCAGCACAGGAAATTCCCTCTACCAGGCCACAGTCCAAATCACGGACTATTATGGGCCACGGGGAGAGAAAGCCTGGCGAGACACAGGCAGCTGAGAGTATCTGCTTATTTTGGTGACTTCAGTTGAACAGTGAAGGGAATTTCCAGTTGAATAGCCCTTCTGAGCACAGCGCAAATGTTTCATGAGTCTCCTATTCACAGCCCAGGCAGGTCCCCCGGTAAATACCTGAGACAGTCCCTTTTTTTTTTATTATACTTCTTGGTTAAAACCAAACAGCTTCTATGATGGAGAAAAATAAAATAAAAATGAATGAACTCTGCAGAGTCCTAAATTCAGTCAACTTTATAGACGCAGACACAACAGCTAAATATAGAAAGGCTCCATCCATCCAAGGCCAACCAAGTGTGTCTAGAATCTGCCCTTGGAATCTCCACATCACGTGGGAGTCACCAGCCCTCCAGTTCAGAAGGAAGAAACTCACCCTCCACCCCAACTTGTGCATCACTAGGCAATATGAACACGATGACCATCAGACTCAGGGGCCACGACAATGTCCTTACAATGTTCTTGAGAATATGCGAGAAAAGAAAACCACAGGGCTCAGGTTCTAAGTAACTAGAACAAATATATAAGTTTCTTAGGGTCATGGTCCCTGTTTGGTTTACTATTTTTCAGCTCCAATAGCTCCTGAAATTGGGAGCAGCTAAATGATTTGCAGAGCCCACTGCAGAATAAAAAGGCAGCACTACTTGCTCAAAAATGAAGAATTTCAAGACAATGGCAGCAGAGTGTATACACAAAGTGTGGCCCTGAACGACTGCATAGGTTGCATATCCACAAAGCCAGCCTTGTCCACAATACCTTGACCATGCTTTGTGTAGAATAAATGCTTATTAATGAATCAATGAATCGAAGGACCAGGACCAGAAGCAGAAGGGAACCAAAGGGAAAGAGGATTCTCCCCCTTAAAGCAAACAACTCATTTGTATCTCTTGTGGGCTTTTGCTTGGAATCCTTTTAAGAAAGGTTTCCAGTGTTACATAAAGTTTGAAAAATGCTGTTCCATGAAAGCATTTTTTGGTAGAATTTAGAGCACAGTGTCACTCGTAACTAGATTTTTACTAAATCAAATCAGGTATGGATTGAACAGACGAAGCCATCAAGACAGAGCATCATAGAAAATACACAATCCGACATGAGGAATTTAAATCTCTTTTAGAGCACGCTGCTCACTTATAAATAATCCGTGAGTTCATGGGTTGCTCTGCCCACTCACCTGCACTAAACATCTTACCAATGCGATTTCATGCCACTTCTCCAATTCGTTCCTTTAAATTCTCATTTCTACCCAAGGCCTCAGTCCGCATTATTAGCACATCATATCAAAGTACCTGTCTGTAGGACTGTTGCAACCAAGCGTTCAGTCCTTCGAGAAGCTGCATGTTGCAGTAACCTTGGTTTGCTCTTTAAAAGCAAAGGATGGAGATGCTGACCAAGCATTTTCCGAGAAATGAGCGTAAACTGCGGGAAACAGTGTATAAATTAGAGGAACTGCCTCATATAATTAGCCACACAGGAAATGTAACAGGTCTGGAAAACAAAAGTGTAATTTATGAGGAAATATCAATTGGAATAATGTAAATAATGGAGTTTTCACTGTGGTTTCTAGTTACTTATGAAACTAAGGTAGTAATGAAGCAAGGAAGTACTTATCAAAATCTAGAAAGATTCTGATTTAGAATGCCACCCCAGCTTCGGGAAAGATCCTTAATGAATGGTATGATTTTGGTAAGATCCGTAATGGGCTCAGGTGAGTCTCGCCACTCCTCACATTGTACTAACCAGGCTTAAGAAACGTAGCCTAGCTCTTAGCTGGGATTCTCAGGGGAAAACGTCTGTGCTATGATTTCATTTGACACTTAATTCCCGCCCACCTTGGCCTCATCCACACTTCTCACTGCTTCCCTCTGAAGTGGTCAGATACTGGCAGCATTTACTTGTTTAATATCATACATATAAATAAGAACTATTATTGGTGTTCTTGTATGCATCTCCGCATGTTAATTTCACCACCTTCCTCCTCAGCCTCACCTTTTCTGTCTTACAAAGCAGTTACGTTCTCGACACACAAAAAATACATATACATTTAATAAGCCCAGGGGCTGACTACATAAATGGAAACATAACACAAACCTCTAAGCCATGATGAACTGCGTCAGCTTTAACTGGAGCTCAGACTCAGACACAGATCCTTTTTAATTAAAGAAAAACAACTTGTATTTGTTCACGTATATCTTATTTTACTATAAAAACCTGATGGTTACTTACCCGGAGACCTTAACCCTCCCCTAGTGTATTGCAAAGGAGTTGACTAGAGTAACTCAGAAAAATAACGGCGGTGAAGGCAAACACCCTCAGCGTGAGTGTCACTTCAGTTCGCTAGGCCTAGGTCACTGACGACACAAATTGAGAAAACTACTAATAGAGCCGGAAACAAAACCTATGCTTTTATGCTTTGAGTCTTTGTTTCTGTTCCATGGCCATTTCTCACATAGGAGACCTGCCACCCGTCCAGCCGCAGCCACACACTGACACTTCTCTTCTCTCTCTCCTTGTCTCCTGCGATGGGTCCTGCGATCTGTGCGCTCCACACACACATCGGCCAGCACACAAGAGCCCTCTCCTGCCTTGGCACCCACCCACCGCCCCACCCAGTCTCTTCTCTAGAGGCAGAGGCCGCAGATCTGCTCTCCCTCCTCCTGCGTGGAGAATGCCCCCCTTCCCCACCCTTCTCCTGCCCACACTGGGTGGCATAAGAGTTCAGGAAAATGATCCTGCCTCTCCAAAACACTCCAAGTCTACACCCCAAACGAGCACTTTTTCATACTGAACAACTCCTAAGAAGAGAATGAGAAGGCAGATTCTAGATTGTTTTTTTAATTCCTTGGTCAACAAAGGGTCGAAGGTTAAAAAATTGAGCTCACCAAACTTTTCTGGCCTCATCATCCATGGGTCTTCTATGGTCCTGATAACAAGGGGCAATTGGCTTTTTGGTATCCACAGTGTTTTAAAGGTAGAGATAGTGACATATATTTCTACACACAAAAGAAATATATAGCCTCTTCCTGATTCTTACTTCTGGCCATTGCAGAGATCCTTCTTTATAATTACTTGGGCTATTGCTATTATGGCCATCATTTTCACTGTTTACTATTATGGGTATTTAGAGGCTCATAAAAATGTGAGCTTCCTCAACGCTTAGACAGCACGAGAGATAAATCAGAACACTGGCTGACTGGTTGAAACCTGACTGGAAACAGCTGGATTGCTCTCTTGACTAAATATTTACAAAAGGCATGATTATATCACTGAGTGACACTGTGTGAATATAACAATTTATCAATCATCTTGTTTAACGCCAATCCCCACAGGAAGGACTGCATTCCCACTTAACAATAAAAATCTACTGTATGTTAATTAATTTCCTTATTTTCACTTAAGGTTATTTCAGACACGTACTCCCCTGTGCTTTTATAACAGCACATTTTACACAGAGACCAAACAAATGTTTTATAGGTCAAAAAGTGGGCAGGGAGTGTCAGGTTAACTATCAATCTCGGCTCACATGCAGTCTTTCGGGGTAACAGTCGAGAAGAGTGGACAAATGAAGGTGTCGTCTGGGGATCTGGTTACAGAAGATGCTGCTAATTCTGAAGAATTTAAGAAAAATGAAAGGACAGAGGCTGGCAGTAACCTCGTGTATTTGAATAAAGAAAAGTGAGCCAGTGGTGATTTGCCATACAAGCAGCCACGGTGAGGTAGGTGCATCGTTACCATGCAGAGCACTGCCCAGTAGTGAGCTTTAGTGGAAGCTGAGGGACGCGTGGTCCCTGTCCTCCAGCACCCGTCAGCCTCATGGGAGCAGCTGGATGGATCCAGGCTGCCTGGCACAATATCACAAACGCAAACCTCTACAAAACCAGTTAGCAGAGGAATTCTGGGAAGATGGCTGTGGTATTAACAACACATTTTTTCATCTTCCAGAATTGTCATGCAAAACAGAGCAGGTAGATAGCAAAACCAACAAAATACATGGACAACAACTGTAACAAAACTAAATGACAAGGTTTTGGCCGGGCGCAGTGGCTCATACCTGTAATCCCAGCACTTTGGGAGGCCAAGGCGGGTGGGTCACCTGTCAAGAGTTCGAGACCAGCCTGGCCAACATGGTGAAACCCCATCTCTACTAAAAATACAAAAATTAGCCAGGCATGGTGGCAAGTGCCTATAACCCCAGCTACTTGGGAGGCTGAGGTAGGAGAATCACTTGAAGCGGGGGGACAGAGGTTGCAGTGAGGCGATATCGTGCCACTGCACTCCAGCCTAGGCAACAAAAGCAAAACTCCATTTCAAAAAAAAAAAGAATGAGGTTTGTAGATAATGAGGTTTCTCTACAAATCCCAAAATACAAGTAGTGGGTGTCCTAAAGTCCTGACTGCCCAATACCAACATGTCATTGGCATCTGTGAGGAAGAAAACAGACAAGGAACAGGACAGGCTTGTGAGCAGAACCCAAACGAACAGCAGAGATTCCCGGGTAAGTGTGCTGGGCTGATCTGAGAGGAGCCACCAAATCTGGAAAGGGTTTTTCTCTGCTCGTGGGCCTGCGGCTACCAGACCAGAGGGACTCAAGTCATCTAGCGCCTCTAAACCCTCCAAACTGATCAGCCGAGTCTCCCTTCCAGGAAGGGGCCCACATTGAGGAGACAGTGTCAGGGACACAACCACAATCAAGGAGCAGAGGGACAGTAGAGGCAAAGGAAAGAGAAGGTGAAGGTAAAAGCAAGGCAGCGTGGAAGGAAAATGGTCAGGAAATAGCAAGCCGGTTGCCACTTGTTTCCTATCACTAGAGAAAAGCAACCAGAGAGAGAGGCACAAAGTTGGCAACTTTAGGAGCTTATTCTTCTAAAAAATTTGGGAAACTACATTCACATAAAAGTGAGCAACAGAAAAACATACAGATCAATTCCAATACAAGGTGACTGTAAGAAAAAATAAAATTAGTATCAGAATGACATCCCTAAAGACAATGAAAGAATATCAGAAAGACGTACTGAAAAACAAAGAAAGATCAAAACCATAATAGACTTTTTCAAAATAAGCCAAAAGACATTAAGAAAATGATAAGATATGAAAGACCAACATCTATCAGAATTAGAAAAACTCAATGGGATAAAACTCAAGAAAATATTATACATTAAAGAAAAAATTATTTTAGAAATAAGACAAAAGTATTAGGAACACAAGCAAATAAACACAATAAGTAATGCCTTCTCAAGGTATAAAGGAGGAGATTTTAAAAAAAGAAAAATATTTTCAAAAAATAATTTTTAAGTTTTAAGAAATGACAAATACTGGAGATAACCAAAGAAATCTAAACGTGAATAATAAAAGTCCCCGAAAAAAAGAAAATCAAAGCAAGAGAGCAGAACAAATAATAAAACAGTAATTCACAAAACATTCCTCAAATTGAAAGAAAAAAAGTTATGAGATCATATATTTAAAGAACTCTCTGTATACTTGAGAAAATCAACCCAGAATGATTAATACCAAGACATATTCTAATAAAATTGCTGGACTTTAAAGAAAAAAAAATCCTTTGGACATTGAACAAAATGAGATTATGATTTATAAAATGATGAAATTAGGTTTTCAGCAGATAATTAAATATCACCTCTAGTGCCAAGAGAAAAATAGAAAAACAAACTTAAGATACTCAAGGAGACCAGCGCAATGGCTCACACCTATAATCCCAGCACTTTGGGAGGCTGAGGCAGGCAGATCAGCTAAGGTCAGGAGTTCGAGACCAGCCTGATTAACATGGTGAAACCCCATCTCTACTAAAAATACAAAAATTAGCCATGCATAGTGGTGGGTACCTATAATCCCAACTACACAAGTGGCTAAGGCAAGAGAATTGCTTGAACCCAGGAGGTGAAGGTTGCAGGGAGCCAAGATCTCACCATTGTACTCCCTGGGTGGCAGAGTGAGACTCCATCTCAAAAAAAGAAAAAGGAAAGAAAGAAAAAGAAAAGATAATCAAGGAAAGAAAATATGAGTGAGAGATTTTATACCCAGCAAACCTAACCTTCAAGTAAAGAGGATTCAAACTCTTACTGACATGAAAAACTCAGAAAATATTGTGTCCATCAGCCCTTCCTAAGGAATGTATTAGTAAATAAGATTTAGAAAAGTAAAATGACTAGAAGGGCTTTCACAAAAAGACTGTGATGAACATTAAATATATAATTACTTGTAGAATCAAGAGTAAATGGGAACCAACAGGGAGTGACTGTAATATGTAGTAGCTAAATGATCTGACATAGTAGATATAGAACTGTAGATAAAGAACAGCCATTTTTTTTAGTGGAAGAAAAATGAGTATAACATATTTCCTGTGAATCAGTGAGAACTTACAAGTCTCTGGATTCAGAGACTTGATCAGATTCAGATTTTATTCCTTTAAAATAATTTTAATTGCCTTTATGTTCTTTCATCAATAATCAACATGATGTCAAGTTTTCATTCTTTTTTAATAAAAACCTTATGTAACTATTTTTAGTAATGCTATTAAACTGTTTAAGTAATCAAAATTTGTCGTGGTACTATTGGTATTCCTATTCCTAGGACTTTTTTAATGTGTAATTAAATTAAACAAATGATAATCTAATTCTGTCATCTCCTGTGTCCTTTTTGATGTGGCAGAAAAAGGATACAGAGATAAAGTAGAAGAGTTTATGTAAAACATAAAAAAATTCTGCAGTCCTGAATTTGAATTAGAGATATTAGTCTAAACATAAGACATATTTTAAATCTAAATACAAGCACCCACACAAAGTTTACTGCCTAGCTCTGTCCACTTGAAAAGCTTAAAAAGAATGAGCAATCCAGGAACAGTGAATATTTTTGGTTCCTAGGTTGTGGTCTTAAAATGTCATTTTCCATTATTTTGTTTTCTGATTTTTTTTTGAGACAGAATTTCACTCTTGTCACCCAGGCTGCAGTGCAGTGGCACAATCTCAGCTCACTGCAACCTCCACCTCCCAGGTTCAAGTGATTATTCCGCCTCAGCCTCCTGAGTTGCTGGAATTACAGGCATCTGCCACCATACATGGCTAATTTTTGTATAGTCGGGGTTTCACCATGTTGGCCAGGCTGGTCTCAAACTCCTGACCTCAGGTAATCCACCTGCCTCAGCCTCCCAAAGTGCTGGGATTACAGGCATGGACCACCACTCCCGGCCATCATTAACTTCTTGGAGAATAGGTAGGGTAAGAAATGTAAACATTAAAAGCTGAGCCCAGTACACCTGGACACACGAGATAGCAAGAAAGCCATCAGGTACATTGAACTTCAATCAAGATGACAATTGCCATGGACTGAATCTCAACATATGTATTTATATCCATGGCAATTTTAATTATTTATTTTATATGATAGACTTTTAATCATTTATTTAAGTGGCATTTTTTTAAGTGGTCACAGTTTGAAGATGACAGAGAACCAATGAATTCTTCAAAAGATTGGTAAATAAAAGTAGAAAATGAAGAATTTATACTGCCTTTCCTAGATGAACTTCATCACTGGGTAACCAATAGTAGGTGAGGATAAATATTATCTTACAAAATTATTCCAGCTAGTAAATAAAAATAAAAAGATAGAACATCACTGTTTCCAACCCTAGAAATTAATGGACTTGGCACTGCAAACCATTTGCTAACATCAGAACAGAGTGGAAGCAGGCATTATGTTCCTCCAGATGAAAAATGAAGGCCATCTATAATCTTATCAAAGTAGTTAAACCTGAGTCTAATCCAGCCTCTGAATTGAGCTGGCAATTTATAGGGAATACAGAGGACAAAAAGATGTATCAAAATGTCCCATGCAATGATATTTAATCATGTTTACATTGCTGCCTGTTTAAGTGAATGCTCATCCTCACTGGGCTTTTTTTTCTTTTTACTTTTAAGTTCAGAGGTAGAGGTGCAGTTTTGTTATATAGATAAACTTGTATCGTGGGGGTTTGTTGTACAGATTATTTTATCACCCAGGTATTAAGCCTAGTATGCATTAGTCATTTTTCCTGATCCTCTCTGATATGCTTTGGCTCTGTGTCCCCACACAAATCACATCTCAAATTGTAATCCCCACATGTCAGGGGAGGGACCTGATGGGAGGTGATTGGCTCATGGAGGCAGATTCCCCATGCTGTTTTCATGATAGTGAGTGAGTTCTCACAAGATCTGATGGTTTAAAAATGTGTGGTATTTCCTTCTTCTCTCTCTCTCTCTCTCCGCCACCATGTAAGACATGCCTTGCTTTCCCTTCACCATCTGCCATGATTGTAAGTTTCCTGAGGCTTCCATAACCCTACAGAACTATGAGTTAATTAAACCTCTTCTCTTTATAAATTACCCAGTCTCAGGTAGGTCTTTATAGCAGTGTGAAAATGGACTAATACACTCTCCCTCCTTCTACCCTTCACTCTCCAATAGGCCTCAGTGTGTGTCGTTCCCCTCTATGTATCCATGTGTTGTCATCATTTAGCTCCCACTTATATTTGAGACCATGTGGCATTTGGTTTTCTGTTTCTGAGTTAGTTTGCTAAGGTTGAAGGCCTTGCCTATAAAAGCAGAAAAATCTTGACTCCGGGAAACTCAATGGCACAGTTCTTCGACATATCGATTTTAAGGAAAAGAAATGGGTGATCTATAGATTATAAAAGACATATCAAATAAATGATGTCCAGGATGCATAACTGAGTGACAAAACCATTTTTAAAATGCAAGGGAGTGATTACGTCAGGAAGGCCAGGTTTCGTGGGAGTGGGCAACGGTGGACGAGGCACATGGAGGCCTCCACAGGGCGTCTGGTAAAGCTCTATTTCCTGACTTGCATGGCATTTACAAGGATATTTGTTTCACCTTATAAAACTTTACTAAGCTACATATTTGTTTTATGTGGTTTTCCATATCTCTATTTTATTTTATAATGAGCAAGGTTAAAGGAAAACAATAATCTCAACAAAGAGATTCAAATATTATTACTGTACAAAGAATTCTAACCTTTGAGTCAGATGGGTATAGATTTAAGGCCTGATTTCACACACACACACACACACACACACACACACACACACACACACACACAATGGGACCCCTGACTTCCCTGAGTCTCAGCTTCTAGTTTGAAAAATGGTAATAACAGAACATAATAGGGCCAGCCATCCATAGGTGCTCCATACATATTAGCTTTACTATTTTTTCCCTTCCTTCTCTTCTTAAGTGTGTCTTGGAATGTTTAGCATGGCTGAAACCATGTAGGATTATTAGCAAAGAATGCAAGAGGACTCACAGAGGAGTCCTGAGCGGGATTGCTAAATGACAGAGATGGGCTATTAACCAAAGGTTGTGGGTGGTGACCCAGTGGGCGGGGGGAGGGCAGGTGGAAAGTCGCTGAGCTACACACGTGGAGCTCTGTGAGTGAGTTTTCCTGGAGGAGGTGATGAGGGCCAGTTTGCCAATCCAAATGCCCACAGAGTCTGGGAAGTAACACAAAGGAAGGAGCAGTGTCGGGTTTTTAAAAAAATGTCATTTAGATGTTATTCAGCAGAGGCATCTAAACCTGAGTGAACCCAACCAACCCTCGCAGATCCAGCTGAGGTACTAAAGTGGGGTGGCAGATGGCATCTTCCAGCCCACTGGCTGCATCACTCACTTCCTGGAAGGAAGAGGGCACAGAACAGGGAGTTTGAGGACTGGCTCAGAGTCCACTTCCAGCACTGACCAGCTGTGACTTGGACAAGTGACTCGACCTCTCTGATTCGGCATTCTCATGCATCAAATAAAAGCTGAAAATATTCGACTTCAAGGGGAGCTGCTGTTCAATGGGTATAAAGTTGTCATTACACAAGATGAGTAGGTTCCAGAGAGCTGCTGGACAACACGGTAGCTAGAGCTTGAAATGAGGTATTGTTACTTAAACACGTGTTAAGAGGGTGGATTTCATGCTGTGTTAATACCATAAAAAACGGACATAAAATATTTGAAGAGTTAGTTGATAAATCTATTTATTATCTGCTTCGTGGAGAGAGTAACGTGAGTTGTACACTTCTGTCGAAACTCACCAAATTAGATAATTATGTGCAGTTTTTTTTGGTATACCAATTATACATCAATAAAGTGGAGGAAAAAATAATGAAAAATAAAATATTCCACTCCACACTAGTTGTTTGAAAGATTCAGTAAGATCATGAGGATGTATCAGCCTGAAAATGCTCAAAGTTTGTCTTCCTCCTCTTCCTTTATCCTGACTTGCTATGAACTTCACCCTTGGACACAGCCCATCCCTGATCGGAGCACTGTCTGACTCCAAGGCCACTATTACCTTTAGTTTGGTTTTGCTTCCCTTAAAGTGCCCACACACCATCCCAAGTTCAGCACATCTGAGAATGTTTACCCTTACAGCATTTTCAAAACTGGTCCAAAAGCTCCATCAGAATCTGTTCTGGAAATAGTATCATTCCTCAAACAAGTTGTGGTCATGAGAAGACTCAGAATGTTACAGACAGACTTCTCCAAATGCCATCTGGAGACTGTCCCTTTGAACAAGAAAACTGCTAATTCAAAAAGAGTCCCCTTCCTGCCACGATGGAATGTAAAAGAGAGACAGCAGCCACTCAGATGTTCCCTTTGCCTTCCTTTCTGTCCAGTCTGGGGGAAAGAGGGATTCAGAAGAGCAAAGCATTTCTTTTTAAGTTCCAGGGTACCTGCACAGGATGTGCAGGTTTGTTACACAGGTAAACCTGTGCCATGGTGATTTGCTGCACCTATCAACCCATCACCTAGGTATTAAGCCCAGCGAGCCCATATTTTTTCTGCTGCTCTCCCTCTCCCCGCCCAGCCCTCCGATAAGCCCCGGTGTATGTTGTTCCCCTCCCTGTGTCTATGTGTTCACACTGTTCAGCTCCCACTTACAGGTGAGAACAAGAGCAAAGCATTTCTTTGTTCTGCACCCAGCACCCAGCTGAAGAGGAGGAGCAGGCGGGACTGAGAAGGGGCATGTCCCATGCTGCCCCGGGTCTCAGGCTGGCACACACTTCCTGGTGATGGCCGAATACCTTGTGTCCTGAGATTTCACCAACCTCAGGAAAAGAAAGAGGAAATGTTAAATGCTGTCTAAGGTGCCTGCTTTACCTTACTAAAAGCCTTTCTAGGAGATTATTAACTTCACATGAAAGCTAAACTTATCCTTACTGCTTTCCCTCCCAACCCCAGAGAAGGCCCACACTGGGCCAGTCCGCATCATCAGGGCACCCTGGGAAAGCGGCCAAGCCTTCACTCCCACGTCTAGGTGCTAACTGACTCTTACACCCACTCTAGAAAAAGAAAGGAGGTGGGTGTTTCCTCCCCCGGGAGCACATGGCTTCTCTGGGTAAAAATACAATTACTATAAACTTACAGGTAAAGAATTAGAATAAAAGAAGTAGAATATAAGAAACTACACTGAAAATAAGTTAGTTTCTTATGGGTCTCCAAACTTTACCCTTGATGAGAAAATCCTGAAGCCAGACAAAACTACTCCAGGTCTTACTACCCATACCAATAAAGTGTATTTTAAAACATTTCAATGATAATATGCAATGATTCCTATACAGATTTAACTGAACAAAGGGCATTTTTCCATTTCTCCATTTATGTGTGTAAATCTAATTGATGTGCATAAATTTAAATGATATTATTTTTAAATTATATGTTTATTATCAATATATTGGTTTGCAGACTCTTTTACTTAAATGGAGTTTTCAGGCTTTGCCCCTCCCGATTCCATATCTAAGTCACCAGAGGATTTTCATGCCAGTGTCTCACGCCGCCCACCCTTCTTTTCATCACATTCTCGAGTCTCTCCTCATGGCTCATGGACTGAGCTGTTTCTCATCGATGACAGCTAAAACAGCCTTATCTGCACTGCTATGGTTCTGTGACCTCCTCTGACCCAAGCTTGGGGCTCAGGCCTCCGCCCAAGGCAGTCACTAGACATTACACATCCCCATGCACCCCTGGCCTGGCAGAAAGCGGAGGGGCCTATTCCTCAGGCTCTCGTAGGCCTGTCCTGAAGAATTCCAGTATTGGAGGGGGTATGGTGGGGGCATGTTGTACCCCACAAAGAATCCTGGCAGAAAGACAAATCCAGGAGGGCACCACTGGGAAGAAGCCACACAGACTCAGCTCCAGTTGGCCCTGAAGGGTGTCCGCCCTCTGTCACTGGAGAGAAGGAACCTGTCATAGGCCTCTTAAGAGACCTATGAGTGTCTTGGGAGGCCTACTGTTGCCCTCCCAAGACCTAAGAGTGTCCACATAAGTAAGAGCGTTGAAGCCTCCCTGGTCCCTGCTCACAGTCAGCCTTCAGGAATGGCTTCTGCACCCTGCCGTCCTCCCACACCTGACCTGTTGGTCTCCTTCACTCTCAGGGACTCTCTGGTCGTTGGTCGTGCCTGAATCTCACTCTCCTGCCCTGTTTCCTCTGCTGCCAGGAGCAGCACTTTCCAGCTATGTCATAGGAAGGGAGATTTTGAGGCTGGCTTTGACTGGAACTGTCAACATCTGCCCAAAGTCTGAGCAAACCATCCTGAGGACTGGGCCCATCCAGTGTGAGATCACAAGACACTCCCGGCAGCCCCAGCCTTCGTCATTTAGTCAGGGACTGTGATTAACACCACAGAGGCTGCTTGTATAGATTCTTTAAAACAAGCCAGCTAGATACTGAATTACAGGAAAATCCACCCATCTCCCTGCTCCTTGACATTTCTATACTATAAATTAATGAGGTGTGTCCAACTGAAAATTCAAAACCAAATATATTCATTCACAAGCTAAAAATAGCTGATTCCCTATGTGCTGTTAAAGCCCGTAGGCTCTTGTTCCAATGTTGATTGTCTTGGTTTTGCTATAATAAAAACAAGAAAAATAATCTTTTAAGGTTAATAGCTCTGAACAATTAGTGTAAATAATCACACACTTGATATTTTCTGCAATATTAATTTCAGAACTGAGTCTATATTTTGCTGAGCCACAGTATTAAGCTAACGAGGATTTTTCTTTCTCATTTCATCCACGGAAGTGAATCATGATGTTTACCATGTTAGATCAATGTTCCCATGCCATCTTGACTCTACTGGCCTGACGTGGGGTTTTTTGTTTTGTTTTTTGTTGTTTCTTTTCTTTTTTTTTTGAGACAGAGTCTTGTTCTGTCGCCAGGTTGGAGTTCGGTGGTGTGATCTTGGCTCACTGCAACCTCCACCTCCTGGGTTCAAGTGATTCTCCTGCCTCGGCCTCCTGAGTAGCTGAGACTACAGGTGCATGCCACCACACCCAGCTAATTTTTGTGACCTGACTTTTAATGGTCTTGTCTACAGGAGGCCACAGAGTCTAGCTGTGTTTTACCATCTGGTCAAGAAATAGTCTTCCCCTCCTTAAGGCTGTGCAAAAGACACTCAACAAGTGCTCACTGGGCACACGAGTGGAGCACGACAGTTTCAGGTGCTTTCAGAACACTGGCACCCTGATTTTCTTAGCCTCAGGGCCTAGCACAGTACCTGGTCCGCAGGAGGTGTTCAATACTTAATTGTGGACGTTGGAATAGAAATAGACAGCATCTACACGCCCAGATAGTCCCAGTTTGGGGACTATTCCTGCCCACCCGAGCCACGACTTACATCTCCAGTTTCCTGTGGAACCAGGATGAAGCCAATGGACTTAGGTATTGGTCCTGTTCACTGGGCCATAACTAAAACCCCAGACTGAGGACTAAGGCTCAGTGCTTTCATGAAATTCCCTTATTCTTTCTTTTTGGAAGGTAAAGGAATTCTATAAACCTCAGTAGGAATAAAATCTGACCAGATGAGTTTTATCTTGAGAATGTAAGGGTAGTTTAATATTACAGAATCTAATATCACAATCCATCACATCAAGAGGTCATTTAAGAAAAACTTCACCAAGTGCTTTCAATGACAAAAAAATTATCTGGTACTATGCTGCCCAGTTTCTATTAGAAAGATGAAGAAAAGAAAGAAGAAAAGAAGGATGGATGGACAAGTGGAAGCATAGACACATCTTCAATGTAGTCAAGACAATCTACCTTATACTACCAGTTACTATTTAATTGCAAACATTAGAACTCAGAGAAGAACACTTGCTATCACAATAACTAACATTCTGCTATAAATTCCCATTAAACAATGAGATATAAAACAAAAATATACATAATATAATAGATAATATTTATATGACATATGATATGTTATCAATTATGTTTTATATACATGAATAGATGCATCATAGTGATTTATAAATATTACACACCTCAAAATACCAAGATGTTTTTGTAAACTTTGAAACTCACTAACAGCATTCAAGAATTCTTAATATAGGCCAGGCACAGTGGCTCACACCTGTAATCCCAGCACTTTGGGAGGCTGAGGCAGGCTGATCACCTGAGGTCACAAGTTTGAGACCAGTCTGGCCAACATGGTGAAATCCAATCTCTACTAAAAATACAAAAATTAACCGGGCATGATGGCACATGCCTGTAGTCCCAGCTACTCAGGAGGCTGAGGCAAGAGAATCCCTTGAACCCAGGAGGCGGAGGCTGCAGTGAGCCAAGATCGCACTACTGCACTCCAGAGCCTGGGTAACAGAGTGAGACTCCGTCTCAAAAAAAAAAAAATTTGTTAATATAAGATAAAGATTCAATAATCAATAGCTTTCATGAATTTCAGTAATAAACAGAGCTTATAAAGAAAATAGAAAAAAATATTCACAAAGCATTCATGCCACTACACTCCAGCCTGGGTGACAAAGCAAGACCCTGCCTCAAATATATATATATGTGTATATGTATGTATATACACAGAAAAATCCTAAAAATAATCTTAACAATAAATGTGTGGTATTAATGAAAAGAACATTTAAAACTTCTCTGATAGATATAAAAGAAGAATTGAACGAGTGGAGTGACACAGCATGTTCCCGTGTGAGAGGACTGAGGGCTGGAAAAATACCAATGTTTCTGAAATTCATTTTTACCTCGATCAGAATCAAAACCAAAGCTTCAATGGGAAGCAGCAAATGGGAAAGTGGGAGAAGTGAAAAACACATCTGAAGCAATGAAAGACACCAATGGCTGGGTAAGTTAAGAAGAAGAGTAATAAGAGGAACCTTACTCTTCCAAATATGAAAACATAAAACCAATTAAAACAACATGATGCTGGCACAATAATCGCTCTGCAGTGATGATTCGTTGATTACCAACAGAGAAAAAATAATGGAGAGTCATCAAACAGCCCTCGTACACATGTGAAATTAATGATAAAGAAACCATCACAAATAATGACGGAGAGGAACGCTATTCAAAAATCTGTACTGAGAGGACTGGATATTTTCAGATAAATCAAGCATGACCTGGAGTTCAAGCATGCACCAACAAAAAATCCAGATGCATAAAAAAGAGTTAAATGTGAAAAGACAGAAAAACAGAGAGAGCAAGGAGGAATGAAAGAAAAGAAAACTAAGGGAAAGGGAGAGACGAGAAAAGAAAAGTCACGAACTCAAACTCAAGGACTTTCTAAGCATAAAAAAAAACAAGGGAAGAAATATTTTTTAAAACAGACAAATAGATCTCACCACATAAAAGTTTTCACAAAATACTTTCAGCATAGTGTTTAAATGAAAATCATTGTCAACCAATAAACCAGAAAACAAATTCCCACCAGTCTGATAAAACATATAGATCTCTTACAAATCAATAGGAAAAATATTAATAATTCATTTTTAAAAATTCAGAGGAAATAAACAGCACCTCAGAGAATGAAAATTCAAATTTCTAAAAACTGTGCTCATTAGAAATCAAAGAATATGCAAAATTTTTTAAATTGTGTACCACTTCACTCTATCAAATTGGCAAAATTCATTAATTTTAAAATAAAACAATAATTATAAATGTGGTGAATGTGCATGCCATGAGATGGACATTCTCATAGACTCCTGAGAAAAAATGTGATAGACACAAATGTTTCAAATTGCAACTTGAACATACACATAAATGGCTTTTTGCCCTAGTAATTACACTTTCACCAATTTATCTAAGAAAACAATCAGATATGGACAAAAATTTATATGCAGAAATATTAATAATGCATTATTTATAGTGGTGAAAAACAGGACCCAATCTGAAAGGGAGAGGGTTAAATTTCTTACGGCTTCTATTGACTATAGAATGGAATATAAGTAATATAAGAGAGCCATGAAAAATCATATTTTATAAGACTATAAAATGGATTACTCAGAATGTGTGTAAGACCAAATGTGTACATAGACACACAAACACGTAAATTGGAAAGAAATATACTAAATGGTAAACAACATCTATTTCTGAGTAGTTGGATCATGAGTGACTTTAATTTCTCCCAATAATTTTCCATATTTTCTAAATTTTCCAAAATAAACACATATAATATTTAAAACATCGTCATGAGCTAATAACCATTTCGTGCTTATTTCATGCCAAGCCCTATTCAAAGTATCCAGTATGTATTATCTCACTTAATTCTCTCCACAAATCTATGCATTATCTAATGCACTCATTATCTAACGAGTGTTATCCTTATTCCTATTTTACCAATTAATAAACTGAGACCCAGGGAGAGTAGGTAGCTTACCTAAAAATCACATTCATGTGACAAAGCCAAGATTCAGGCTCAGGTCCTGTGACATCCACACTAACCAACAGTCTATACCAGCAATTCTCAAACATTCCAGAATAGGACCCAGAAAAATAAAGATAGTAACTCTCTTAAAAATTATTGAGGTCCCCGAAGAGCTTTTGTTTATGTGGGCTATCTCTATTGAAATGTCTACTGATATTTACTGTTTAAAATACTTAAAACTGAGAAATGTTTATTTAAAAATAACAATGACAAACCCATTACATGATAACATAAATTATATATTTTTAATTTTTAAAAATCACTCTAATTCCAAAACAAAAAATGTAGTGATATTGTTTTATCTTTGTCAAATCTCTTAATGTCTGGCTTAACAGAAGAGAGCTGAATAGTCATCATCTCTGCTTCTGCACTTAATTTATTGCAACATTACATGTCATGTAGCCTCTGAAAAACTCCGCTGTAAATTCATGAGAGAATGTAAAAAGGTCAAATAATGTGTTAGAACTATTATCCTAATGTTCTGAATCTTGTGACCCTCTTGAGCAAGTCTTGGGGACCTCCAGAGATCCCAGAACCACACTTTGAGAATCACTGGTCTACACTGAGTTTTTGAAAAAGGATACACTGACTCTCTAGTATTTACGGCACACTATGCAGTCATCACCCCTTCAGAGGTTCAAAGGGCACCAAGGCAGCAGTCCATAGAGGAGGGGGAGGCATTGTGCTCTGACCCGACTCCTTTGCCCAGACCATCTTCTAAAATGCCAGTCATCTCCAACCCACTAGCCGAGCTGCAACAAAAAATTGGGTCAAAATAGAGTTCTGGAACTCTGCTAACCATGGACACATCAGATCAGAAGAGGCAGAGACAGCAGCTTAGACAGGCAGAGCAGAAAGAACCAGCCCCAAGGAGCAGGCGCTGCTGTAGACAATCAGAGGAAATCCATGCAAGAAGCCGAGCAGTGTGCCATGAAGTAGGTTGTAACAAGTCATTCGTTCATTCATTCATTCATTCATTCAACAAACATTTGTGGATCACCTACCAATTAGAGAAACTGTGCTTAAGGCCCATGCTACAAAGAGAAAAGGAAAATGCTGGATAAGAGTTAGATAGATGGACATAGGGACAGATGGAGAAATGATCCCATCACTGCCCTCAAGGATTTCACTGTCTATTGGCAGAGACAGACGTGTAAACAAGAAATCACCATGCCTGCAGCCAGTGCTTGAGCTGAGGTGTCCAAATAACAAAATGTGAGTTTCAGCAGTTGCCCATGTGCACCATCACCTCGAAGTCTCCAGAAGAAGGCAAGCGGAGGAAGTAAAGATGGCGGGCCCTTCCAGAGGGAGAAGGAGTGCTGGCAGGAGAAGGCCCATGCCTGAAGGCCTGTGTCCTGGCTGGATGTATGGGCACATGGATCATGGTAGGAGCCCAGTCCCTAGCACAAAGTCTGGCCTTGTGGCTTGGTTATCAGGCTAGGGCAGAGACCTAGGTACCAGAACTATGGCAGAAGATTGGAGAATAACAAGGAATCCATTCAAGCTGACCTGATGACAGGTTATCTGAATCCCTGAACCAGGGCTTCTAACAACCCTCAGCGTGTATCTTAGTCTGCTCTGGCTGCTGTAGCAAAAACACCATAGGCCTTTGGAAGGCCGAGGCGGGCAGATCACAAGGTCAGGAGTTCAAGACCAGCCTACCAACATGGTGAAACCCCGTCTCTACTAAAAATGCAAAAATTAGCTAGGCATGTTTGCGCATGCCTATAATCCCAGCTACACAGGGGGCTGAGGCAAGAGAATCACTTGAACCTGGGAGGCAGAGGTTGCAGTGAGCTGAGATCGCGCCATTGCACTCCAGCCTGGCTGACAGAGAGAGACTCCATCTCAAACAAACAAAAAAAAAAACACCATAGTCCAGGGATCTTAAACATACTTTACACAGTTCTGAGGCTGGAAGTTCAAGATCAAGGTGCCAGCAGATCTTGGTGCTGGGTGAGAGCATGAATCCTGGTTCACAGGTGGCCAACTGCCTGTTGTGTCATCACATGGCAGAAAGCAGAGAAGCCCTCTTGTTTCTCCTCTCTCTCGCTCTCTCTCTCAGTGGGCTGGAGTGCAGTGGTGTGATCTCAGCTCATGCACTGTCACTGCAGCCTCGACCGTCTGGGCTCCAGCAACCCTCCCACCTCACCTCCCTTGTAGCTGGGACTATAGGCATGTACCACTGCACCCTTTTAATTTTTTTTTTTTTTTTGTAAGATATGGAGTTTCATCCTGTTGCCCAGACTGGTCTCCAACTTCTGTGTTCCAGTGATCCATCTGCCTTGGCCTCCAAAGGTGCTGGGATTACAGGTGTGAGCCACAGCACCCACCCTTGCTTCTCTTCTAATAAGGGCATTAATCCCAACACGAAGGCTCTACTTTTATGACCTGATCCCTTCCCAAAGACTCCATAGCCCAGCCTGCAGGGGAAGACTACATGGCCAGGGCAGACAGGGAAAAGGGCTGAGGAGCAGGGAGCAGACTGGGGTTCTCCTCTCCTGCCCCAGCCTCTTCCACCCATCTCCCACTAGGCAGCCCTAAATAGTTAACCACTGTTAGCCCAACCATTGCTAATATTAAGTCACATTAAAATAAATAAAACAACCATTGCCTACACAGCCCAGAGCCCAGCATGTAGCTGGCTCGACCACATCTAAATCCAATCATTCATTCCTACGATAGCAAATCCCAGACACTGCAGACATCCACTAACAGCACCCTACTGTACTTCAATTCCCAAAGCAACAAAGACTGTCAATGTTCTCTGAGTTGAGGTATAAATAGGGTGAGACCATTTTCAGTGCTATGTGGGAAGAAGCAACACAATAGCCACAGCCTAAAAATAGTTGGATTTGTCATAAGTAGCATTGTTTTGTTTTGTAAAAAGTCAAGTCCGTTCTTTTGCATTTCTAGGTAGAAAGGATTTGTAAGCTGTAAATACAAACTAATGAGCTCAAATGCTCACCTGTGTAGCACTTTTCACACCAATCTCCCCAAGGTACCTCTCCCAGACTCTAGAGCACCGCAAGTGTTTGAGAATATGGCACATTAAATAAACATATCTCAGACCACGACCAAAAGCAGAACTCCCCAGCCCACTGAGGCTAGAGAGAAAGAAGAGTCCAGAACGCCACACACAGCCATTCCCATATGTATGAGTCGATAGTGCTGGCTTGCTGCTACATTCCAGACCCTTCTCAGGGTCTGCCCCACCAGGAGAGGTACATAACTCTCCACTAGGAGAGGACACCAGAAGTTATGTAAGTGAATCCCTTACATAACTAAGCATCCTTAGTTATGTAAGGGATTCACTATGGCAGCAATGAGAGTTGTATTCTCAACGCTTTGTAAGATGGAAGACCAATGAAAACCATGACAAATAAATACATAAAAAGAAGCTGATCATCAATGGGACAAGGGAAAGTCAACTGCCCCAGCCATCTCTAGCTTCCCAGATCTGAAGACTTTATTAAACTCAGTCAGCATGCCCACCAAACAAAGAATATATGCTATTCAAAAAAAACTTTTTTGGCTGGGCATGGTGGCTCACACCTGTAATTCCAGCACATTGGGAGACCAAGGTGGGAAGATCTCTTGAGCCCAGGAGTTTGCCTGGGCAACATAGCGAGACCACATCTCTACAAAAATAAATTTTAAAAATAACTAGCCATAATGATGCATGCCTGTAGTCACAGCTACTTGGAAGGCTGAGGCAGGAGGATTGCTTGAGCCCAGGAGTTTGATCACACCACTGCACTCCAGCCTGGTCAACAGAGTGAGACCCTGTCTTAAAACTAAAATAAATTTTAAGAGATAGAGACCCCATTGAGTGACAGCAAGGATATGGAGATCAAAATATCCCCCCAGGTGATACAGTCATGGACAAAACATCCCGAACCTCATCTATTAGCTCTGTTTCTTTTCAAAAGAAGGGTGATTTCCAGGCTGCAACTAAATGAGAATTGCCGCAAACTAGAAGATCCCTCTGCTTCCATTATACCTTTTGGCATGACTAGAGCTCCCAAATCTCAGCCTCTTAAAAGCTTAAGCAAAAACATAGAGTCACTTATGGCAGGGAGGGAAGAGAGAAGAAATAGAAAAACCTGAAGATCAAAAAGATTTTCCTGCTTTTGAGTGACCTTTAGCAGCTCTCTTTTCCAAGGTAAATTTCATCTCTGCTAATCTCAGAGGCTAATATTAAAACTAAATATGACAAACGGCTTCACATAACATTTCTCTCTATGTGGCCAGCCCCATGACTGTATATTTACTTAAGAAACTCCCATCGGACTTCCAAATTGAACTAGATCTAACAGCCCAAGAAAACAGGATTACCTCTATTTACATATGACTTAATCACACTTGCAGACTGGTTGTCCTTTAAGCATAACTCCGTTTCGGCAGATGGGCGTAGAATAAGCCATCAGCTCCAGGACCTACTCAACATGCTTTCAATTAGCTAAAGCTGCAGCACCGTAAACAATACTTTAGGAACCTCAAAGAGAACGCATCTTCTGAAAGGCCCCATCTTATTGGAAGTAGAGTCATATTTAGGCACTGGAAGCACTTGGCTCAAAATAATTAAAGGAGAAAAAGGACTTACGAAACCTGTTTACATTTACTTCCCGACTTTGACATGTGGTATTAGACCTAATTAAAACTGTGGGTACAGAATCAAGGAAAAGTTTCCTGAAAGACGCAGGAAACCACATTAGATTAGAAAGAATTTAAGTATTTTCCTTTATGTAGAACTCTGGCTTATGTACAAAATTTGGAAGAGTGAAACCAATTCTCGGAGCACCGAATTTAGAGAATGGAGGTGAAATAAGCTAAATGGGCCTATCTGATTGCAAGAAAAATCTAGCAAAAAAAACAAAAAGTAGAATTAACAAAGGGAAGAAAAAGACAAACCTATAGAGACAGTAAAAGATGAGGGATTCGTGGGGAGGAGGAAGGAACAGGTGGAACACGGGTAAAACCACTTTGTAGGATGCTGTAATGGTGGGTTCATGACATTATGCATTTTTCAAAATCCATATAATAGTACAACACAGAGGGACCCACAATCAAACAATGGACTTTAGTTAATAAAAGGTATCAATATGGGTTCATCAATTGTAACAAAAGGAGCACACTAACGCTTCTAAGGAAAGCTTTCAGGAGTGTGGTATATGGGAATTTTTCTGCTTGAGTTTTTTTGTAATATTCCATTCTCACATTGCTATAAAGGAATACCTGAGACTGGGTAATACACAAGGAAAAGAGGTTTAACTGGCTCACAGTTCTGCAGGCTGTACAGGAAGCAGAGTGGCATCAGATTCCGGGGAAGCCCCAGGGAACTTGCAATCATGGTGGAAAACAAAGGGGCCAGCACTTCACACGGCCAGAGCAGAAGGAGGTGGGGAGCTACCATACACTTTGAAACAACCAAATCTCATGAGAACTCCATCAGGAGAACAGCACCAAAGGGGAAAATCTGCCGGCATGATCCAATCACTTCCCACCAGGATCCACTGCCAATATCAGGGATTATAATTTGACATGAGATTTGGGTGCAGACACAGATCTGAGTCATATCATCTGTTTAAAATGAACAGTAGGAGATGGAGCAGAGAATGGGAGAAAAGGAAGACTGAAGTTAGGTTACACAACCAGTATAGAATCCCAAAGGAAAGGGAAAAAAAATGTTATAAATCACTATTGGTTAGGGTATAAAATACCCAAGCAAGACACATAGAGCAGCCCAGCCACTGGGTGCCCTATCTATTCTATTTCACTTTCCTAGGCTTGGCACTGCCTCGGGTATACACATGTTCAGAATTAGGAGGCAGTCCTGTTTTTGCTGTACACCATTAACAGAGCAATAGTAATTATCAATGAGTACACCTCAGAATAAGTAAAGAAAAAGCTTGTCTCCCAAAGGTATTTGGAAGAGACACAAACTTAAAATCTATTTTCCTTTAGCCTGAGTGTTGATGCTTACATTAAGAAACACAAACAAAATAAGGAAAATGCCTTTTTGTTATTTGGAATGAAGACTCAGTTTTGCCACATGCCCTGAATTTAAAGACCAGCAATTTAAATAGCTGACACTTTCCTATCTTCCCTGCTGGTTTTCTGACTTTCTTAAACTCCACAGAGGCTAGCACCATCAGCACTGATACATACTTAGACCTAAATTAGCCAATTTCATCAAGCATTTTTAGAAATCTAAATTAAATACATGGCATGATTGAATGTTTCTTTTATTTTGACCTAATTTTTCTCTTAATTTCAGTTCAAAATTTATTAAAAATTTTAGTTAGCCAGTTTTTTCCATTTATTAACAATAATAGCTAACATTGATTGAGAGCTTGGTTCTAAAACCAAGCACTGCCCTAAAACAGGAAAAACAGATAGCCAAATCGTTCTCTAACTGAGCAATTTCTGTTTTATTCTCACTGCAGTAGGAATTTTAAGAGGATGAGAGGAACCATTTTTCCCTTTCTCTTTCCTCTCTGCCTGGGCATGAAGATGGGGGTGGGAAGGGTTTTAGCATCCCTCCTATTTGGGGGACAAAGGAACAGAAGTCGGCCAGGCACCTGGAAGATGAACCTTCCTGGCTTTTGTTTGCAAGTGAAGGCTTGGAAGAGAGGTTTCCACCAGGGACCAGGCCCATGCACGACTCTGATGAGGCTGGACATGGGTCCTAGGGAGACGGGACACTAAGAACTGATGCCTGAGTAACCAGGGTAGGATCTCTACTTCCCTCCTGCCATTAGAGAACAGAACTGTCAACCTGGGCCAAGACATCTCATTGGCACTGTTGGTGGAAGACTTTTAGAGCTCCTTCTGCTTTCTGGCACCTGGCACGCCTGAAATGTTAGCTGATCCTCTGATGGGAGAAGGCGACCCGTGCCATGCTGGAGCCGGCCTCGCTGGCTCAGGAGAGCCAGCTACTAAACTTGTGGGAATTCTTTGGGCCAGTTGTTAAACACAGCCATCATTAAAACTTAAATCATATAACCTAAACTCACCAATAAATAAATAACATTAAATGCAAAGGCAATAAATACTCAACAGTCATGGCTTCCTAAGTGTTTGACTACATTTCACCATTGTCCACACTCTTGGTGTCATTTACCCTTCACTAGATCTACATGATGGAAATGCTATTACAGGGTGAGATTGTGAATTATCCTGAGAAATGGTTCTTCAGGCTGTACAGGAAGCATCACGGCATCCACAGCATCCCTAGAATATTTGGTCTGCATCCCAGTTCCTGTCACAGAGCTCCTAAACCCTTGAAATTTGCCACAGGATAGGAGCATCTTTTCTTATTCGTAGCAAGCCTCTCTCACTCACAACTGAGTTTATGCTAATGAGGTGTATTTGGAAAGCTTCTAGATAAGGACGGGATTGGGATTCGTTGCCAGAGGAACCATCCTTGTGATTCCAGGCTGGAGCTCCTGGCCCCAGGACCTCCAGAGTGGGAGAGGGACAGGAGAATGACTTCATCACCAAAGCCCAGTGATTTAACCAACCTACATAATGTAACCTTCATAAAAACCCAGCAACAGGATTTGGAAGACTTCTGGGTGGGCAAACAGGTGGAAGTGCTGGGAGGCTGGGGCTCCCCGAAGGGGCGTGGAAGCTCTGTGCCCCTCCCCACGCCTTGCCTTTTGCAGCCCTCAATTTGGCTGTTCCTGAGATGGTATCGCTTTCCAATACAACAGATATCTAGTAAGGAAACTGTTTTCCTGACTTCTGTGAGCCATTCTAGCAAATGATCAGACCCGAGGAGGGGATTGTGGGAAGTTCCAACTGGCAGCGGGTGGGTCAGGAGCACAGGTGACAGCCTGGACTTGCAGCTGGTGTCTGTGGTGGAGGCAGCCTCGCAGGACTGAGCCCTGAAGCTGTGGGCGCTGATGCTGTCTCCAGGTAGAGTGTCAGAATCGAGTTAAATTGTAGGACGCTCAGTCTGTGTCCACTGAGAAGTAGAGAATTTATTGGTATGGGGGCAATAAAAACCCACGTCTGGTGTCTGAAGTGAAGACGCATAAACAGAGCAGAAGGTAACAGTGAGGAGTTGACCTCTCCAGGGCCTGTATTTGTGTTTGAATAGTACAAAAAATTAAAGAAATATTCTTCCAATAATCAAAACTATTATCCAATACAGTAACAAAGATGCTCCCATCTAGTGATGTTGCAAACTAGTGAAGCTTTGAAATACATCTTCATTCCTTCATTTTCACGCAACTCATTAGCATAAATGAAAATATCAACCAGCATCGATCTCAAAACTGTACTCAGAGAGCCCGTTGTTACACATTTAGCCACAAGCCCATTACTGAATCCAACTGGATAATCCGGTTGAATTGCACACCATTTTGGTGAATGGTGTGCATTTCTGCTGAGTGTTTGGTTTTCAAAAACAACCTTATATATTTCTTGCAGGTGTTGTGGAATATATTCACATGGTGTCAAACTTTACAAATATCTGATGATGCTGGTATTATAACCCCACTTAATAGGTGAAGTGATGAAACGGCTAAGAAACATCACACAACATTGACTCTAGGATTCAAACCTAAACTACTGAAAAGCTGAGTACACTCACTTGAAAAATACAGTTTTTGGAGCCATTTGAGAAAATACACCATAATTTTAAAAGGAAAGCAATTGTGAACTCAGTTATACTTTACAATAAGTTTATATTTTATTAGTTACATCATCAATATATATTTGAAAAAGTGATACATGAAACATTGACCCATTCCCCAGGCATTGCTCGACACAGAATCACAAGCCCCTTATAACAATTAAACAGTGACTTCAGAGCCCTGCAGCCAAAGGCCGGAAACTTGAGCAGCGATTCTCGTGGCTCATCTTGAACATTGCTCCTGTGGAGGTGGATTTCCCACCACATACTTGACCCCCGACTTCACTCCCTCCCCACAAACCATTGCTCACCGTCTTCCTGGAACTCAAGTTGGTTACATCAGATCCCCCCAGCTGATCCCACGGTCGGCACCCAGGGGATGTCCTTCCACCATGGGGCCTTCCACACTTTGGGGACCTCCCGCAGTGGCAGGCGGTGGGGAGCATTGAAAAGGTTCAGTGGTGAGAGAGCAGGCATTCCAACATTCCAGCAGGCACAGACACCCCAGCAAGCAGGCTGGAGCCACCAGGACTGAGGGATTTCAGAAGGAAGAGGTAAGAGGCCTCTTCTAAGTTGATAAATTACACAGTCTGATTCAAATGATGTCACCAATCTCTGTCACAGACTGAATACCACCACATCCTAACCTTCACCCTCACCCCAGAGAGTGTTATTCCCAAGATTAGGCCCAGAGACCTCCGAGCGTGGGCAGCACGGGAGGGCAGGAGAGCAGAGTGACTGGAAGCTTCTGCCCAAGAGGCCAAAGTTGGAGTCTGAGTGGTTGCAGGACAGGGAGGCCCTGGCAAAGGTGCAGCCATGAATCCAAGAGCCAGGGTTCCATGAGCAAGGCCGGGTGACATGGAGAGTCAGCCTGGAGGCCCCGGGGAAACGGCCCAGAGGCACTGCTGTCAACAGCTCTCTGCAGGATGCTGCCCAGGAGGCCTGGCCAGAGAACTGAATGTAAAGAGGTGATACAGGGCTGGGCACAGTGGCTCATGCCTGTAATCCCAACACTTTGGGAGGCCAAAGCTGGTGGATCATTCGAAGTCAAGAGTTAAAGACCAACCTGGCCAACACGGTGAAACCCTATGTCTACTAAAAATACAAAAATTAGCTGAGTGTGGTGATGCACATCTGTACCTCCAGCTACTCAGGAGGCTGAGTCATGAGAATCGCTTGAATCCAGGATGCGGAGGATGAAGTGAGCCAAGATCACGCCACTGCACCCCAGCCTGGGTGACAAAGCGAGACTCTGTCTCAAAAAATAAAAGAAAGAAAAACAAAAAGAAAGAGACGATACGGACGGTGATCAGGCACAGAAAAATCAGGTTGCAGTTTTTCCTGCTGTCTTAAGTCGTTAATTATTATGGTTTTGATAACAATGGACTGAAAAAAAAACCACCATAAATTCCATGGAATGCCTTAATCAATTACTTAATTCAAGAATGCAAATAATCTAGACGGAAGCAACGTGCCGAGGGCAGTTGCGCTGTTCTTTGCCTGGAGCTTGTGCAGTGTCAAGCCTTTCCACAGCCTAGACATCTCCATGTGGTCGTGAAGCTCAGATGTGTGTTGGTTCACTGCAGACAGATGGGGAGGACAGAGGAGTACCCGCCATCCGCAACCCCCACTGCCAGCGCCATCCAGGGGATATGAACACAGAGGAATAAGAGGACCACAGCTGCAATGCTGGCCTGCAAGCTTGGATGAGAAGCATCTTCATAGGTGTTTTTGCCCTTTGAGTGAACAACATCCTATCAGAAATTAATCTCTGCAAGGTGTGAGTGCCTTCTCAGTCACATTTTGCTTTCCAAAACCCTCCTTAGTCTTTTGAGGTCGCACACACACTCCTATCATTATTCTGAAAACCCTTTCGAAAGGGTTGCCCATGATGACCACACTGCCAAATTCACTGAGCCTTTTAAGTCCTCATTCCTCTTAGTTTCCACAACACACAACTGCTTCTCCATGTAATCGGACCTTTGTCAAAAGATAAAACCCAAACGATTTGATATCTACAACATGGAGATGGAGGGAGAGGCAGGGGCGAAAACCACATTAGTAGGTGTGTGTGTCTGAAATGTGTTGCCAAAACAGAAAGTGGGAAGCCGGGAGGGAAGGGTGGTCTAGGAAGAGCCTTGGATGTGTTCAGCAGGCTCTTGGAGACCTGGAGTCCAAATCAGGGTAGGGGCCATCCATATAAACACATACACACACATATGCAGACACACACACATACACATACACACACACAGACACACAGACACACATACATACACATACATAAACAGACATATACACACACATACACAGACACATACACACATAGACACATAGACACATACACACACACACATACACATACACACACACAGACACACATACATACACATAGACATATACACACATATACACAGACACATACACACACACAGACACATACACACATACACACACACACACACAGACACACATATATATATATATTTTTTTTTCTTTATTTTTTTCTGAGGCAGAGTCTCCCTATGTCACCAGGCTGGAGTGCAGTGGCGCGATCTCAGCTCACTGCAACCTCTGCCTCCCGGGTTTCATCAAGTTGGCCAGGATGATCTCCATCTCTTCACTTTGTGATCCCCCCCCGCCTTAGCCTCCCAAAGCGCTGGGATTACAGGCATGAGCCACCATGCCTGGCCCATATTTTTTAAAAGTTGTTCAAGCTGTGGAAAAGAATGTGGGCCTACTAAGAAAAAGTGTAGGCTGCCTTGAATTCAGCTCCCCTCTGTTCAGCCCAGTCCTTGCCACTGACAAATCTTTGTAAACACTGCTTATTTTCTCTAGTTCAAAATCAACTCTTTGTTGATTCCATTCTAAAGCCCCCTTGCCTGGCATTCAAGGCTCTGTCTAAGCCTCCAATTTTCCCACTGGATTACTCACTGCTCTGAGACAGCTCATGCCTTCTAGGAGCCCACCCCTGCCTTGGGCAAGGCCATTTCCCTCATCTTCACGGGGCTCCTCTTTTCTCCTGCCTCCAGCCAGCCTGTCCTCCCGTCACACACTCCTCCCTCTGCAACCTGCATTCACTGCGCTGTCTCCATATCGGGTGTGATGAGGGTCACCTGACTCATTACTGAAACGTCACCTATTTCCCTTCCTTCCTCTGAGTGTGCCCTTTTCCCAATCAAATTGGCAAGAGGATTGTGTCTTACATTACTTTTATGATCTCCTGAAACATCCAATAGAGGCAAGTATACAGTATATTTTTGACGGATGGATGGTCCTAGAGTTTGGATATGTTTTTCCCCCAGATGTCATGTTGAAATTTGATCCTCAGTGTTGGTGGTGGGGCCTAATGGGACGTGTCTGAGTAACAGGGACAGATCCCTCACGGTGTGGCCTTGTGGTAATGAGTGAGTTCTAAAAGGAGCCTGGGACCTCTTCTCTCTCTCCCTGGCCTGCCCTCCC
>NW_022437045.1:715396-730742 GCF_009761245.1 Sapajus apella | reverse complement strand
ATTAGTCATTATATGTATTTTGGTTTTTGTTTTTTAAGAAGGAGTCTCGCTCTGTCGCCCAGGCTGAAGTGCAGTGGCACTATCTTGGCTCATTGCAACCTCCACCTCCCAGGTTCAAGCGATTCGCTGCAGCCTCCCAAGTAGCTGAGACTTCAGGCACTTGCCACCATGCCCAGCTAATTTTTGTATTTTTAGTAGAGACAGGGTTTCACTATGTTAGCCAGGCTGGTCTTGAACTCCTGACCTCAGGTGATCTGCCCACCCCAGGTTCCCAAAATGCTGGGATTACAGGTGTGAACCACCTCACCTGGCCCCTTACATGTTTTGTGCTGTGGTATAATTGGTATAACATAAAATTTACCATTTTAACCATTTTTAAATGTGCAGTTTGATGGCATTAATTGTATTCACAATGTTGTGCAACCCCCAGCACCATCCATCTCTAGAACTTTTTTATCATCCCAGACGGAAACTCTGTACTCATTAAACAATAACTCCCCATTCCCCCTCCTCCCACCTCCTGGTCACCTCTATTCTACTTCCTGTCTCTATGAATTTGATGACTGTAGGTTCCTCATATAAGTAGAATCATACCATATTTGTCCTTTCGTGACTGGTTTATTTCACTTAGCAGAGTGTCCTTAAGGTGATTACATATTCTTGTAGCAGGTTCCCAGCTAAACTTAAAATACATTCATTTCTAAATATTTGACAGCTGGTATGGCATGAGCATTGACTACATGGAAGAAATCAGGACCAATCAGAACAGGTGCCAACCACAGATGACCCATTCCCCAGCACTGCCTTCACCACACCAGAACCCTTGCATGGCTTCTCGGAAACACATCTGTTCTGGAATAAAGGAATGCTGCATCTCAAAGTAATTTAGCAAGGAACCAGCATTGTGCAAAATTCTTTATCATCTCACTGAATCCTCGCAACTAATGGCTTGGACCTGTATTGTTCCCATTTTAGGTTTGAGGAAAGCAAAGCTGAATGAGACCAAGTAATTTGCCCTAAATCAGAGTCAGGAAATATTGGAGCTGAAACTCACTCAAACTGCTGTCTGTTTGACCCCAAATGCTACATTCTTAAACACCCACCACAATCACCCCATTACCCCACCCAGTGTACAAAACAGCAAGGAAATCAACGAGATGGTCCCAAAAGTCAAACCTGAGAGTGGTTTATAGCATTTAAGTTAAGCACACTGAGAAGGTGACTTTAAAACAGTCTGAGTGTATAAATTGCAATCAGACTATTAAAGTCTCTTTTAAAGAGAGAACAAATGAGCTTCAACAGTAGCAGAAGGAATTTCATTATGAGATGCATTATCTAAGCGTTGTGAGTTCCCTTCCCTGGAGATGGCAGGAGCAGGAGGGGCTTGAACCTGTCTCGTAGCAGCCTGCCTGGAGGCAAAGAGCTAACCCGGTGATCCTGTGCAACTCCCCCAGCAGAAGAAGTCCCCGAGGTAACACTTGTGAAGCCTTTGAGTTCCTGGAAGAAAGGCTCTCTGGAAACACTAGGCAAGTGTCATAAATATGCATGTGTATTTTATCTTCTGTTATCATTATAGTCCTACTGGGTGGGGTGCATGTCTGACACTCTCAAAATTTAAGGGGCAATGTCCCCTTTGATTACAGGGCATTCTGCAGTGAACCAACTTCCAAACTATCTCCAACTTGCATTCAAGCAGCATCTTTTAAATTCAAGCCAAGCGGTGAGTTTGCCTTGAAGTGACTATTTCACTGAGCAGGGAAGATGCCGGCTTTTCATTTCCATGCCTTTATAGCTGGTTCTCTATGCATTGCCTCAGAGGCTGAGTTTGTCAAGATAAGTAAACAGCAAAACGCAATGTGCCTTTTCTCAGGACGACCTCATCTTCTGAGGCAGATTAAATCTAGTGAAGGTTGACACCCAAGCCATCCCACCTTCAGAAATTCTCCAGGAGGGAAAATGAACCCGAAAGCATGCCCCTTCCAGGTGACAGGAGGCATCTAAATGTTGCAGGCATTCTTAGGGGTCAGTTTATGCCCAATGTAGGATTTTTTCTACAGCAGACATGTCACCTTTGTCTTACCTTCATTCGGTCAAATCTGTGCACTTTTGAGGTTCGTGTTCAATTTCTGCTATTCGTGTGGTTTTAAAGGGTCTCCAGTGAATTCACATCCATTTAGTTTGTTAAGAGGGCTTGTTGGCCACCACCAATGTGTCCACCTTCTTTTGCAAATTTTCTGCTGATGATCCATCACCATATAATCCTCAATATAATGTAAATGGTGTTTTGAAGTCACAGGCATTCTATAGCTTCTGGGGTCACTTCATCTTAGGGATAATCCAGATTTTCATTGTCTAAAACAGTTATTTTGTATGTGGAAATTATATAAACATCTGGATGAATTCAGACGTGTATTTGCTAACTTTTGTACCAAATGTAATTGGCTACAAAGCATTGGTACATATGGGGGCTAAATGGAAAATAATTTCTGTATGAAAGTGTAGAAATTCTCTTTCCTAAAAACATGTTCATACCTAATTCCCAAGATTAATGCCTTCCTAGGATTTACAGAGCAGCCGATGTCTATGATGGACCTCTAACCCTAGAATGTAGACTTTTTTAGCATGCAGTCAATGTATTGACAAACACTGTAGGCGGCTTTTGATCTATTGGCATTTTTGTATTAAGAGGAGTCAAAACACATATACACACAGCCACCGGAATCAACCTTGACACAGTCAATCAGTTATTTCAGCTACCTTTTCCATGAAGTACAGGGTAGGACCACAGAGAACTCCTAACGATGTAACAATACACATTGACCATTAAGATGGACGCAAGGTCAGGATACACAAGCCATGACCCAGTCATTTCTGCTCTAGAGGCATGTCCTGCACCTTCCCTCAGGAGACATCAATTCATGTCGACTTCCATACCACCAAGCCATTCAATGGCTATTGTCAAAGTGCCTGAATTACATGGGCGAAGAGTATCTCCCAGAAATTCACCTCAAACCCACACCAAAGCCAAATGTAAAATTCACAGTTGTTATTCATTGAGCAGAGGGAGCACTTGTGCCCTGCTGCTGGGGAACATGGAGAGCTCCAAAGTTAACATTGTCTACTCTAGTGTAGCAGAGGACACGCGGCAACCGTGATTATGCAGAAGCAGGGAAGAGGGACAAAACTGAGACACACAAATTTGAAGACAACATTGTCTTATGCCATTGAACTGTAACATTGGTATCTGTAGACTAAGGAGACATACAAAGCCTCCTAAAATTAGAGAAAGAAAGAGCCACAGGCCTGTATGACATGACTGTCATTTGGTCATTAAGTTAAATATCTAAAGAAAGACTTGATCAGTCAGGAGGAGTTTGACAATCATGAAAACACAGAGAAGGGACATTTCTAGTCCTGAGGGAGAGGGAGGGCTGCCTGGCCCATGGACACAACAGCTAGTCTTGGGGGCAGGTCACCTGTGAGGAAGGAAGGCGACTGGGGCTGCTTCTCAGAACCTAATGCCGTAAGCAATCACGTCCTTTCACCAGGCCCTGCGTGAGAGGTGCAGGTTCCCCCACGACCTTCTGACTACAATGCACCTTCCCAGGTCATGTGCACATTTCAAAACGATCAACTGGCGTTCTGGTGTATACATCAGCCTTTCGGAGTTTGGTTAATGTTGGTGCATCCAGTGAGACATAGCCAGTGTTCAAACTGCCTTCCTTCATCGTTAGCTTCCTCCCCCTTTTTAAGCAGTAAACACGTATTATTTACAAAAGTGGGTACACATATACTAATACACTTTCCATCATGATGCCTGAAACACTGTGATGGCACCACAAGGGCAACAATAAGAATAAAATTATCCTATTTGGGGAAAAGATGTTAATTAAGTAAATTATCTTCTCACCTGACTGGCTTGTCAGCAGCTGGAGGGCAGAAGCTGGGTTTTTATATTGAATATATCTATATTTTATGTTCATTTTCTCCTTCACCATGCCAGGCCCAGTTCTGGGTATGTGCACATGTAAACATTTGTTAGTTAATCAAGCGAATGAACAGCAGCGGAACAATACATTGCAGCCGACCGCAACTACGTTATGCAAACTAAGCCAAAAGCCCTGATGCATGAAGCCAAGGGGCAAAGCCTCAAACACCAGTGGCCCCAAGAGGCTTGCTCCTGACTCCTAAACAGGACTCAGGCCCATCCTGCCCCAGCAAGCAGGCACCAGGCTCAGATGCTTGATTTCTTTCAGCCATGTTGTCTGCAGCTCCCCGGCAATATGTGAAGGAGCCTCAGGAAGCCTTGGTACCGGGAGGTCACTGAGGGACCATCCCTGACTCGTTCTGAGGTCACTGCTGGTACTGGGACATCTTGGGTCCTGGGATGTCTCGGTGTCTAGATGCTACTGCGGGCCGCAGCAGTGTTGACAGAGCATTGTCAGCTCTCTCTCTGCTCACTGGGCGAGAAAAGATTTTTCATTTCATACATCATTTACAACTTGCTGCTGTGATTCTAAAAATACCAGTGGGCTTTATCGAGTTAATGAGCAAGAAAAAACATATTTGGTGAGTGTGTTAATTTTTTGAAAGTTCTGCAGAGCCCAGGACATCAGGCAACGTGCATGGGGCAGCTGGGCACATGGGGGAGTCCCCTGCCCCCCCAGTTTATCCTACCCAGCTATGGGGACACCTGCCATTTACTAGTAAGTCAGCAAAGGTGTCTTGATAGAAATTCAACAGCAAATTCATGACTCACTTTGTGTTCTCTGTATGTTTTCTTTTTTTTTTTTTTTTTTTTTTTTGTGACCTTATGTTTTTCGTTGTCCAGGCTGAAGTGCAATGGCACAATCACAGCTCACTGCAACCTTCGCCTCCTGGGTTCAAGCAATTCTCCTGCCTCAGCCTCCAGAGTAGCTGGGATTACAGGCAAGTTCCGCTGCGCTCAGCTCATTTTTTATTTTTAGGAGAGATGTGGTTTCTCCATGTTGCTCAGGCTGGTCTGGAACTCCTGACCTCAGGTGATCCACACCCGTCCCCGCCTCGGCCTCCCAAAGTACTGGGATTACAGGCATGAGCCACCACGCCTGGCCCTCTGTACATTTTCATGTGGGAGCATTTGGGATCGTGTGCAAAAGTTACCAATGGCCTGACTGAGTTTCTCTTCCTATACAGAGCAGCCTCAGTGACATTTCAGATCAAAAGGAGAAGGAAGCCTACTGAAGCTTGGTGTTCAGGATTTCTGAAATAATATAAGACAATCTATCTCAAGAACGAAGCAGTAATGAAGGTGAAAGACTAGACATTTGGATGAAATGGCTCTGTCAGAACACCAAAATAAGATACTGAAATAAGTCTTCATTTATTAAAGGATCCTTTTAGAGTTCTTATTCTTATCTATGAAAATCTGATACTTTAAACTGGTTAAATACATCTCCGAATTAATCTGCCCGTGAAACCATTGAACCGGGCAGGTCACATTACATTTTACAGTTTCTGTCTTTGAGTTTCATCATAAATTAGACATCTGAGACTATCCCTAGCAAGTTCGTGGTGCAGGCAGAACTCACACCCAGATCTGAAAGAGTATGTCTGCATTTTTCTCATCTCGTTTCCACACACTGGAGAGGTACGAATTTGTGTCTTATTAGAGATGGGGAAATGTTTGCAGCACTATTAAATCGCCACTATGTGAATTGAATTGAATTTTAAATTGAAACACAAAACGAAGTTACTACTTCAGGGCTTTGACTATTCCCCTCTCTACACAAAATTGACAATGGATGGGGCAACGTTTTAATATGTCATAAAATTCATTTAAAGACGGTCATTTTCTGGACTCCCACCTATCACAAAGATTACCACCTATAAACACACACACACGCACACACAATTCAAAACTCCCGGACACCATAAATAGAATAGATCATTTAGATTAAGCAAATGGCATAGGAGACAGAATACTTTTGCTGAGAATCATTGTGCTAAACTAGTTTTTTTCTAGAGAAGACAAAATGTAAAGCAGTCTATTTCAGAAAAGATACGAAATAAGTATCCCTATTTTGGGGAGGAACATAATTGTGTTTTGCTGGAGAATAGAAATCCAGGAAACACTTTTGTATTTTGATATTTAATGGCATTTTCTATTCCTTCTTGCTGCGGTGGTGATAAACCTCTACCTGACAAAGAAACGCGGTTTTCAGTAACTGAACCCATAGCCAAGCTACCAGCTCAGGAAGGTGCGGGCTCACACACCCAAAGACAGGACATGTTTGTGGTACCCAGTGATTGTTCAGGAATGTCAGTAAGAAATGTCTCGATTTGCGAATCATTTTTGGAGAAGAGAGTTGAGAAATGTGACCCGCAAGAATGAGGCCAAGGAAAGCAAGGAATCAGCACTGCCTTGGGTGTGAAACGCCTGCCTTGGGTGCCCCGCTTCTAGGAAGAAGCACACGGCCTTCTCTGCATCCTCTCAGTGTCCCGCTCACCTCCCTGGGCAGGCAGTGGAGCCGAGGGTCGGCCCTACACGAGGGCCTTATGGGCAAGCAGCCCATGTCCTCCAGCACTACCCTCAGGCCCTAAATAACTCCCCCATCTAAACCTTAGGCTCACTGTCCTCAGCTCACAGTAGTAAATGTTTGCAGGTCTACACTGTAAAAGTAAAGCCTGGCCAGACCATTCCACGGGAAACCTCAAAATTCCCAGCAGAGCCCATACACAGGTAGGGAGAAGCAGCAGCAAATGAATGATGGGGAAGCTGGGCAAGAGACAGCTGCCTGGGGCAGGACCTGCCTGCAGTGGGGAGAGAATATTCTGGAAAGGCTGGAAGAAAGCCTCCCTCCCTTCTCACCATAGTAGGAGTCTTAAACGCCACCAACTGCCAGACAACCAAAGCACCCCATCCTGCCCAGCTTCCAGCTCTGTAGGGACACACCCTAAGGCGACCCCAGTGAATCACACCCTCGAATCCTCCCCTCCCCTGAGTACAGACAGAGCCGGTGACATGCTTCCAGCCCAGAGAAACGGCAGAGGCAATTGGACAGTCCTTCCTGTGACTTTGTCACATTAAACACAACTCCCTTTTAGCAGACTAGAATGAGAGATTCTCTTGCTGGCTGTGATAGGAGACTAACACTCCCCACCCCACCAGAGATGTCCATGCTCTAATTTCGGGAGCCTGTAATGTTACATCACATGGCAGAAAAGACCCTGCAGGCTGGGTGTTGTGGCTCCTGCCTGTGATCCCTGCACTTTCGGAGGCCAAAACGGGAGGAGTGCTTGAGCCCAGGAATGAGAGACCAGCCTGCATGACATAGGGAGACCCTGTCTCTGCAAACAAACCAACAAACAAAAAAGAGTCTGCAGACCGCCAAATATGAAAATTATCCTGGATTACCCAGAAGGGCCCAATTTAATCACATAAGCCATTAAAAGCAGGGAATGTTCTCTGATTGGAATCACGGAGTTACTGGCAAAAGGAAGGCAAAGAGGTTTCTAGCCTGAAAGGGATTCAAGGCACCCTTGCTGGTCCTGAGATGCAGGACCCATGTGCAGGGCTGCTAGGAGCCAAGGGTATCCCTTGGCTCACAGCCAACAAGGCAGTAGGGACTCAGTCATACAACTGCAAGGACCTGAATCCTGCCAGCAACCTGAATGAGCCTAGAAGCCACTAGCTCCCCAGCACCTCCGGAAAGAATCAAAACCCTGTCTACGCCTTCTGGGACCTGCAGTCAAGAAGCCAGCTGAGCCATACTGTGCCCAGACTTCTAACATGTGGAAATTATGAAATAATACACTGGTGGTGTTTTCAGCCACTAAATGTTGGTGATTTCTTATAGCAGCAATAAAAAACTAATACACTGACTTTGAAGAAGGAGGCTGCCATGTTGCAAAATAGTCAGCTGGCAAGGAGCTGACAGCAGCCCCATCTGACAGCCACCAAGGAGATAGAACCTCAGCCCCACAGTCACACACACCTCAATTCTGCCGGCCACTGCAGGAGCTGGAAAGAGGACCCTAACCCCAGACAGGAATTCAGCCTGGCCAGCACCTTCCCGGGAGCCTTGCAACGCCCAGACCCCCGCAGCTTGGCAACTATGGGATGGTAAATGGAGGTTGTTTTAAGTCACCAGGGCAATCTGTAACCAACGCACCCCTTCCAGGACTGTGGTCCAGGCTGCTTCCTGACTAACCATCCCAACACCTAAACCCACTTCCACTAATTGAGGATTGGGAATGTAGAGGCTTGTGTGTAACATACAAGAGTTTAGGATAAAGATCTAACATGACTGAGCACCAATTACATGCAAATACAGTCTCTCTTCCCAGCAGCATTTAAACCATGTCTGTCTACGTCTAGAGACCACGCCCTGGTCTTTTCACAGTAGCGGTACCGTTCTCCAACGTGGTCCCCAAACTGTGATGAACTCCTTTTCACGGCGTTTGCCTTCGGAGCCTGCCTCTGAGTCATGCAAGAGCACCATCCCATTACGTTACTCCCAATGTTTGCCTCCTAAAGTATCTTATCCAGTTTGATGACAATGTCAGACAGAATCCTTTCATGTATAAGTGACAGGAACTCCAACTCAAACAGGCTTGAACAAAACAAATGGATGAAAAACGACGACAAAAAGATTGAAAGGTCCAGAGCCGTCAGGGCTGGTGGCTCCGGGCTCCTGACGCCTGCTTTGTTCCCCGATGGGCTCCCCTCTCCCCTGCAGGGTGGTGGCCAGCAGCCCTGGCTCTCCTTCTCCTCTCACCCCAGGAGGCACAACAATGGCCAGGGCTCAACCCTGCATCATGTCGCTCCTTCCAGAACAATCAGCATGGAGAAGAGGACAGAGATTGCCAACTGGCTAAAGCGGGGGCCTCCACCCACTCCTGCAACACGGGGTGAGTCTGGCCTGGCCAACTCTGTGGCCTGAGAGCCAGGGAAGGATGCTTTCTCTAAAGGGAAGTTAGGGAGCAGGGCCAGAAGGAGGGAAACAGACATCAGATGTGCAACGCCAACAGCTCTCCACTTCAGTGAGTCACCATGTTCATCAGATTGGACTCCAACTGATGCTGAGTAATTTGTAACCACCCAAGAAATTTTCCTAGAAAAAGTAATCACACCAGGAAGACACACATACACTGTGTCTGGACTAGACCACGGCTGGGAAGGTCCCTTCCATCTTGAGAGTCTATGACTCTCTCATCGGCGCCTACCTGGAAAACATGTGTGGTCTCACAGCGTAAGTATCTTTGAAATTATTTTTGAAAGGACAAACATTCACCTGCTTGTAAAACCAGTCCCATCACTTCCTAGTGGCCCTCGAGGGTCCCCTCCTTGCTTGCTCCAAGTTGAAGGGTCACCTGTCCCTCTGTCCACTCCCGCCAACACCCAGACGCTGACCCCCAGGAGCCGTGAAGGGGAGGGAGGGTGCCCGGCACACTGCTGAGCACACACTTTCTCCACTCTCCGAACTTCCTTGTTCAAAAGCAAATTTCTTCAAACAAAGCAGTTACAAGTCCTTAGACGTTGAAGTTTGAAGACAAAGATACCTTTGAGTTTTCTAAACACATATGAAAATAAAGGTTATTTTTTAACTTTCAAAAAAGGTCGATTCTTTTGGTGTTCAAATACAGCCAAGCGGAATTTAACAAAAAACTTTCCCCTGGGTAATAATTTTGTAAGAGAGGCCAGGCACCAAAATGTTTTAATCTGAAAAGGTTTTTTTTAATTTTCTTTCAAAAAAGAAAAAGGTATCGTTGGAAGAAAATGAATAAAGGAGCTAAATAGGAAAGCCATGCCAACCATCTAAGTGCCTGACATTAAGATACAGTCAAATGAATTGTTCATACCTTCTCGTTAGATGTCATTTTTGGATCCAGATGATAATTTTAGCGGAAATCACTCAAACTTCCTTGAGGTAGAACAGTCACTAAATCTTTTCCCATTTCAGAGATATATTGTACTATTCTCCTATTTTTAGTGCCCTGCCCTGTCTCTTCTTTAGCATAATCCGGGCGGGTGAGGGGGGAACCGTTTAATCTCCCTGTACACGCCGCCACATGTGTTATTTTCTAGTACCTATGTATAATTATCGGTGTTATTTTAATAATCAATTTCAGTGTAACGGCAGGATTTGCTTCAGTTGCATTTAAATCATAATAAAGCTCAATAAAAAGAAAATGAGAAAGAAAGAGAAAATATCATTCAGAGGATTAGCCAAACACTGCAACAAAAGAGACCTTTTTAATTTTCATGACGTGATAAAGTGATAGCCTTTTGAATAGACAATTAGGCTCATAAACCTGATACACCAAGGGCCTAATTCACAAACACACATTGCCACTAATACATTTGCAGAGGAACTCTCTGCTTAACAGGATTAGAATATAGCAAATCATTCATTATTAATGGGAATCTACATTGCCTAGGTCTTCATCCCTAGATAGACCAGTATTTAAATCAAATAATTTAGCACAATTTCAGGAGCTTAATTCTGCACATAGGTTGCTCATGGGCAGCTCTGTGTTTTTGTGCAGAGAACTGGAAATCTTCACTAGGGGCACTGCTAGCCTGCTGCCTCAGCTCTTGTTACAGAGAGGATTTAGATTTCAGAAGCTCTGTGCCTTACCCCGTTCACCCATAAAATGAGAAGGAACCACCTGGCTGGTCCATTTGTTTCTAGAAGAGGCTGTGAGCGCCACCATATTCCGTGCTCCCTGTTTTTACTTTAGCTCTGGTCAGTGATCTTGCAAATGCAGAACACATGTCACAAGGGGATTTGGATAAAACCTCGTCTAGAGCAGAGATGAAATTTACAGAGCTGTCATCTCAGCAGTGTTGTCAAGGGCGTTGTCATCCCACAGAAAGGACATGGGGGACTTCCCTCCTTTGCCGTACAGTAGGTGCAGCTGCGTTTATAGGCAGGTGTACCAGTGTGAGGTGTAACAACCAGGGAAGGTGGCACTGGGAAGAGATTCATCTTTATTATTGAGCATCTAATTTGTCCCAAGCATAGACTCACCAACTGTCCCAATTTGGCTGGGACTAAAGTGTTTCCCACAGCACAGGACTTTTAGGCTTAAAACCAGAACATTCCTGGGCAGACCAGATGAGCTGTCACCCTAGCAAAGTGATGCGTTTCCATTATTTCATAATACTTTCAACCTAATAAAAGAGACACCTTTATGTTTGGAGGTAGAAAATGAGCCTCAAAGAAATTAAATACTTTTCTCCCACATCACAGCCAACAGGGCTGGTATGCAACCCCAGATCGCTCTAACTTCTCTGCCCATCACCTCCAGTTCTTCCCAGGTAGCCAAACACCCACCCAACCTGTAGCACCTTGCTCCTGAGGCTTCTGCTGTAACCACCCAGGTCATACGCTTCCCTGCCCATGGGAAATCAAGACTTTCTAGGTCTTAAAAGCTTCAGATGATCTGAGAACTAACCAGACCTCTGAGCAAGGCTTAACTAAGTGCCAATTCAATTAGCACCTCACTGCCACCCCCAGGGGTCCTGCAGAGATTACTGTCCACTGGACGAGGGATGTACAGCAAAGCCACTGCAGAAATTTTCAAAAACAAAAAACAAAAACCTCTCCTTCCCTCAACCAGGAGATTTGGATTCAGTAGGCTTAGTGGTGTGCCTGACACACTTAGTGGCGTTTTCACATAAAGACCTCAAGTCCCCCACGTGATTCATGAAGCCTTGATACCCACCCAAGTGCTTGAGACCTGCCCTCGGCTAAATAAGTTGGAGGCTTACGCCACAGCCTAGTCATCCTCTGAGCCTCGTAAATATGCCCAGGATAAGACTGTGCAAGCCTCTGTCTGTGCTCAAATAAACCATATGGAGGGAAAAGTTTGGGGAAGAAAAAGTATTCCAGCCCTGCTATACAATGCTGGGTAAAGCCCTTAACCTCTTAGCGCGCCCACATCCTCATTCAGAGCATGGGGATCACACTGTTACCCACCCATGGACAGCGTACACGACCACGGATGGCGTACACGACCACGGACGGAGTGCATGAGGCACGGGGCACACGGACTCGCCTGGCGCTGACTCCCATCCTCTTTCTTCCCTGGCACCCTCGCAACCTCAGCTGAGATCCTCAACAATCGCATTATTTTGTTTCAAAGAGGCTCCACCCCCGTAGGCAGACACCATGGAGACTTGCCCATTTTGTTCTGGTCTCTGTATGGCTGTGCATTTTCATCTCACTGTGAGCCCTGATTAGCCATTGCTTTGGAATAAAGGTGTCCTTCACTCCTTTCCAGAACCTGGTCCAGCAAGAGAGGCTTCAGGGGGGCAACTGATAGATGAAATTACAAACTCAAAACATTGGATGTTAAGTGGTGGGCTGTTTTCAATAGGAAAGGAGTGTTTACTTCACAAAAGGATTAATGAACGTGGGTTTTTGTCTGTTTGTTAGTTTGTTTGTTTGTTTTTTGAGACAGTGTTGCTCTGTCGCCCAGGCTGTAGTGCAGTGGCACGATCTTGGCTCACTATAACCTCCGCCTGCCGGGTTCAAGCGATTCTCCTGCCTCAGACTCCCAAGTAACTGGATTATAGGTGCCCGCCACCACACCTGGCTAACTGTGTGTGTGTGTGTGTGTGTGTGTGTGTGTGTGTGTGTGTGTGTGTGTGTGTATTTTTAGTAGAAATGGGGTTTTGCCATGTTGGCCAGGTTGGTCTCTAGCTCCTGACCTCAGGTGATCCACCTGCCTCAGCCTCCCAAAGTGCTGGGATTATAGGTGTGAGCCACCATGCCCAGTCAAGTTTTAAAAATAGAGCCCGAATTGTGTTAGTCATTAGTTTTGAGTAACAGTAAGTATTAATATATTTCCAGCCTCTGAAATCTAGAATCCTTAAGACCTGGTCTCAGGAAGCTTTCTGGCTTGTGGAAGAAAATAAGTTTCCCTGTTCACAATCCCCTTCCTCTTTCAGTCCTCTGTGCAAGTATCCTGGCCCCTGCAGGTCTTCGGGACCAGTGTGAGGGCCCTCTCCCTTCAGCCCCTGCATTTTCTCGCTCTAGGAGATCTCATCCATTTTTGTTTTGTATCTGTGCCTCGACTTCATTTCTGAATGTCAAGGGCCAATCTTGACCTAGAGGTCTACATGCGTCTCCAAGGTGATGTACCTGTTATGGGTTGAATTTTTGTCTCCCAAGAAAAGATCTATTGACTTCCTAACCCCCAAGACCTCCAAATGTGACCTTCCCTGGAAATAGGGTCATTGCAGTTATCGTTGGTTAAGAGTCAGTCTCGGTAGAGCAGAGTGGGCTCCTTATCCACTGTGATCAGTATCTTTACAAAAACACGACCGCGGGAAGACACAAAGACACAGGGAGATACCCCGTGAGGATGGAGGCGGAGGCTGAATTGATGCTGCCACAGACCCGCCAGCAGCTGGAAGGGGAAAGGAAGGCGCCTCCCTCCAGGTTTTAAAGACAGGCGGGCCTGCTGACACTGATTTCAGATTTTTGGATGCCAGAATCGTGAGAGATTACATTTCTGCTGTTTTTGAGCCACCTGCTTTGAGACACTTTGTCATGACAGCCCAGGGTACTCATACAGCTTTGAACCAGGACTCCAGTGTCCCCCTCGGGAAACGGGACCTCCTGCACTCAGCTGCAGGTAGCAGTCACCTGGGCACTGTCCTTGGCCTCCCTCTCCCTCCCTGTTATCCAGCCCAACCCAGATCCCTCCATTCCTGCCATTTCACTTACAGCCACCTCCACCTGGTGACGGCATAGCCTCCTGACTGGCTTGCGTGTCCATCTGGCTGCTCTGGTCCACCCTCCACGAGCATCCGGATTGGCCCTTCTCCACGTGGGTTCACACCACCTCCCTGCTTATTAACACCCCGTGGTCTCCACTGCATGTCAGGTGACACCCACACCACCACGGAACTGCCCTGCATGGCGTGGCATCTGCTGTCCTTTCTGGCTTCATCAACGTGCCACCACAGTCCCCTTGATCATGAAACCGGACAATGCTGGCCTTTGGGTCTTCCTTCACATGGCTGTTATTTTTGCCAAAGTCTCTAACTCCCATCCACCATTATGTCTCAGCCCAAAAGCCACTTCCTCAGAGATGTGCCGGCTGTTTCCAGCCCTCCTGCCACATGACCTCTCCTCACAGTCCTGTTTCCCCTCGGGCATTTGTCACAGCTCTTATTTATTAGTGTGGAGGTTGCTCACAGCTCTGTTGCTTTCCATGTGTTTCTCTGCCTCACTGTGGGCTCCATGTGAGCAGGGACAGTATCTATTGGTTCTCCTGGTGTTGGCAGAGAGTAGAACAATGCCCAGCTCCTAGAAGGTGTCCTATAAACATTTGTGGAATGGTCCAACCTAAATGCCTCTCTTTGTGGTATGATGAGGTATAGGGATGTGTTGACTCTAAAATAAACACTGCTGGCCCCAGCACTAACTCTGCTCACACCAGGAGGGCCGTGAGAAGGCAGAGCTGCTAAGAAGCACCACGGCAGGGCTGCTGCCTGTGGAGACATGGCTGGGCATCTGAGTCCTTGATTTTCTGTGGCTTACAGGGTGTGTCCAGCCACAGACTTCTGATGTAAGGGACTCCCTGATTGGTTCTTGATGCTTTGCAAAGCTCTTCCTCAAGGACGACCTTACTGAAACTGACAACAATCCCATGAGGGAGGTCCTGTAGGCATCACTATCCCCATGTCCCAGGTAAGGACAGATAAGGACAGAGGGGAAGGGCTCATGCAACTCATCAGGCCAGGTCTGGTCTCCTCACTGTGGGCGGAGACGCCCTTAACACAGCAGGAAGTGGCGCAGCTTCTAAAGAATGACTTGGACAAAAAGCAACATATGAACCGAGCAAGGAATTGATCCTATCATATGGGATTATCATCTGGGGTCCATCAGAGTCACTCCTGTGGTCACGCGACCATTTTCTAACAGTGTCATCAGAAGCAGCTGGTGGTTATCCACAACTCTCAGAACAAGAAGAGAAACACCAGCCTGAGTGTTTCCAGTCTACACATCATTAAGGCAATTTCACTTATTCACTAAGAATTAAAGAATTAGGCCAGTGCAGTGATTCACACCTGTAATTCCAACACTTTGGGAGGCCAAGGCAGGTGGATCACCTGAGGTCAGGAGTTCGAGACCAGCCTGGCCAACATGGTGAAATCCCGTCTCTATTAAATATACAAGGCCGGGCGCAGTGGCTCATGCATATAACCCCAGCACTTTGGGAGGCCGAGGCAGGTGGATCATGAGGTCAAGAGATCGAGACCATCCTGGTCAACATGGTGAAATCCCATCTCTAGTAAAAATACAAAAATTAGTTGGGCATGGTGGCGCACGCCTGTAGTCCCAGC
>NW_022437045.1:668906-714996 GCF_009761245.1 Sapajus apella | reverse complement strand
TGAATGAGAATATCCTAACAAAAGCAGCATCTCCACCCACAAATTGAAGTTACCTCTCTGGGACCTGCAATACTCTACTCATCTCAACAGAAGCAAACTCACTCAACAGAAGCAAAGTGTGCTGGCCGGGCACAAAGGCTCACGTCTAAAATCCCAGCACTTTGGGAGGCTGAGGCAGGAGAGTCACTTCAGCCCAGGAGTTTGAGACTGGCCTAGGCAACGTGGTGAAACTACATCTCTATTAAAAAAAAAAAAAAAGTTTTTAAAATTATCTTAGCATGGTGGTACATTTCTAGAGTTCTAGCTACCCAGGAGGCTGAAGTAGGAGGATCGTTTGACCCTAGGAGGTGGAGGCTGCAGTGAGCCATGATCATGCCACTGCACTCCAGCCTGACCAACAGAGCAAGACTTTGTCTCAAAAAAACAAAACCAAAAAACAAAAAACCGTGCTTTTCTGTTGACTCCAGGCTTTGGCAAGTCTAGAAAAGGTCTCCCCTACTCACAGAACACTCGCCTTACCGACAATCACTGTGGTCACTCGACGCCTCTCAATCAGCCACTCTCCCCATCTCCAATATCACCGCCTCAGCGCTAACCATCATCTCTCGCCTGCCTTGCCACCAAGGCTGCTAGCCAGGTCCCCAGCCTCCTCAGCCCTCTCCACGTCAGATGTGTTTTCAAACATAATCCTGCGGCTCCCAAACTCAACTGTCACTGAAGCACGTGGACACTGCAGTGGGCCCCCAAGGCTGGCACAGAAGTTTTGGAGGAGAAAAAGCAGTACTCAACATCTGCCAGGCACTGCCCAAACTACCAGCTTAAGGTAGGCTTCGCTTTCCTCAGTAAGCCAAGCTATGCTTCTTTCAATGATATCATATGTGTATGATGCTGAGTTTTCCAAACTGCTGTCATGAAAAGTAAGTACCTTCTTATACACCCAAAGGAACTGAACACAGGAACTCAAAGAGATGCTGGTTCACCTATGTCCATAGCAGCACTATGCATGATAACCAACAGGTGGAAACAACCCAAATGTCCATCAGCAGATGCATGGATAAAATGTGGCATGTCCATACCATGGAGTATTACTCAGTCTTAAAAAGAAAGGAAGAACTGACACATACTACAACATGTATGAAACTTGAAAACATGCTAAGTGAAAAAAGCCAAACACAAAAGGATAAATATCATTCCACTTATATGAAGCACCTAGAGCAGTCAAATTCACAGAGACAGAAAGTAGAATAGTGATTGCCAGGGGCTGGGGGAGTGGAAAATGGGAAGATATTGTTTAATGAGTCCAGAACTTCCCTTTGTGGTGATGAGAAAGTTCTGGAAATGAATAGTGGTGATGGTTGCTCAACATTGTGAAGGCACTTAATGCTATTAAATTGTGCACTTAAAAATGGTTAAAATAGTAAACTTCATGTCGTATATATTTTATCACAGTAATTTTAAAAAAATACATACCATGAAAGAAGAAAAGAAGGTAGCAGTGTTCCAAAGTTTGAGAAGTCATTGGTGCCCAACTAGTAAGTAATTGTGATATTTAGGAATACAATGAAAATTTTTTTCACTTAATTTATGTTCATTGGTTTTCAAAAAACTGCTAAGTTGTTAGAGCATAAATACTTTTGAGGCTGTTTGAATATCCTGCTTCATCAACAGAACTGTTGGGTATTCTTTTGCTTTAAGGGTACCTTGGAAAGGCTACTGACAGTCCGGGGCTGTGAACCAAGACACCGCCTATGAAATTTACAAAACAAACCTGAATCTCACCCACCTTCCAATTTACAGTAAGTACAGGAGACAGAGGAACATGTTAAATGACACCACAAGGAAATAGTCACCATATCTAAACTGTGGGAAACACAGGACAAAGAAACCCAGTTCTTGAACAAGTATACTGCAGAGAAATAAGAAAGAGGGAAAGATGACTTAAGAGACATATCAAGCGATTGCAGTGGATCCTGATTCAAATAAACTGTAAGAATTGTTTTTAGAAAAATCAGAAGAAATTTAAGAACCACCTGGATGTTTGATACTATTTAGGAATTGTTCATTTTTGATACAATAATGAAATCAGGGTTCTGTTTTTTCAGCAAGTTCTTCTCTTTCAGAGATACTGTTAAAATGTTATCAGGATCTTTCTTCAAAATAATCTAAGTGGGGAGAAAAGAAGTGAGTGGTACAAGAGATAAAGCCAGCTGTGAACTGCTCATTATAGAAGCTGGGTAAGTGTTACCTGGAGAGCTCAGGATGAAGTTTGAACTCGGGAGAAAGGCACCAGACCCCCGCGCACTTTCTCAGTGCCCCGATGCTGAACCCCAGGCTGGTCCCCAGACTGACAGCTCCCTCTCACTTGCGGTCTTTGTCAGAGCCTGTTTCCTTCGCTCTTATCCTTTTCTCCCTCTGCTTCATCTGAAAACCCTCCATATCACACAGATCCCAGCACACTCCCTTCTCCTCCTGGAATACACTGTCTGATGCCCTTTCCATCACTGGATTGGGAGCTTTTCCTAATGCTTTGTGGTCCCTACCACAGAATTTTGTAAACTGTACTTTAATTTCCTATTAACTGATTGATTGGACTGAGTGTCTGGTACCTAGTAAATATTCAGCAAACATTTGTCAAATTAAGAAATTTAATGTCTAGCTCAGTGGTTCCGGAACTTCAACAGTGTCAGAGTCACCGGAGGGCTCCTTAAAAATATGCATCCCCAGGCAGGGCACGGTGGCTCACAACTGTAATCCCAGCATTTTGGGAGGCTGAGGCAGGTGGATCACCTGAGGTTGGGAGTTCGAGACCAGCCTGGCCAACATGGTGAAATCCCGTCTCTATTAAAAATACAAAAATTAGCTGGGGGCGGTGGATCATGCCTGTAATCCCAGCTACTTGGGAGGCTGAGGCAGGTGGATCATCTGAGGTCACGAGTTCGAGACCAGCCTGGCCAACATGGTGAAACCCATCTCTATTAAAAATACAAAAATTAGTTGGGCATGGTGGCTCATGCCTGTAATCCCAGCTACTTGGGAGGCTGAGGCAGGAGAATTGCTTGAATCGAAAAGGCGGAGGTTGCAGTAAGCTGAGATCACAACACTGCACTCCAACCTGGGTGACAGAGCGAGACTCCCTCTCAAAAAAAGAAAAATACAGGTCCCCACACCCCGTAACCGAGTTTCTGATTCAGAATGCCTAGGGTGGGGCCGGGAAATCTTTGTTTTCCAGGCAAGCTCCCAGGCAATGCTGATGCTGCCAGCTGAGGACCACTGTGTGACCCAATCTCCATCCAGTCATTAGCCCTCTCAGAGCCTCGCTGCCTTTCTCATCTGTGAAATAGAAACAAAACAGCTGCCCCACCGCTGTCGCTGGAGGGATTAAAGAGAACGTCCACAAAGCACCTGGCATAGAGCTCACTCAGTACACGAGGCACCTCGCACGTACTCGCAAAGCAGAAGGCTCTATTATTAGCTACGTTACAATGGCGGCGTCAGCGTGCTGCCTGGGTGCAACCCTGCGCTGGCCCGACCTCCTCCCACCTAGTATTTTTTTTTTCATTTTTTGCATTCTCAAAATGTGTAACCACCAAAAAATAAAAATGTGCCTTCCTGCTTTCTGCACTGATTCCAACCCTCTGGAGTTTTCTTATAGAATGATACTTATCAGAGGAAAAACATCTGTTCCACTTTCTTTAATCTCTAATTTATCTAATCTCCCTTTATAAAATAGGTATATTGCTAATGAGTAAATTCCTGCCAAGGGAATGAAAACGCCCGTTACAATTACTTATTCTTCTCATTGACTTCACCCTCTGTGGCCCAATATCACACAACATAAATATAATGGATGGGCCACTTTTTTCTGGCATCTTCATCACAGGCCACTAATAGAGAGCCTTTCAGAATTGGAAATTATCATTTCCCTGTCTCTACCAGAAGCACCAGACACACGTTTGCTGGTATAAATTTCTTCCTGAGACAAGTAAATCAGCTCACCCAACCCAAGGCACAAGCCCCGGAGAATCCTATGCGGGTGGCGACGGTGATGGGGAGTGGCCACCAGAGGGCGCGGAAGAGCAGCAAGGCTGCCCCCTCCAAGGCCTGCGACTCGGCCACCTGGGCCGCACCAGCCCCGCCTGGGGTGTTTATTGTTGGAAAGGGTGTTTTTCTGAATCTGTAGCACGTTGAGGGTTCGTAATTTTTTTTAAGTTTATAAGAAAATACAATTTGCTCCCATATGTTTATAAAAAGTAATCCAAGATGACATTATTTAAAAGAATAGAACCAGATCAAAAGAAAGTGAATGAAATTTGAGAATTGTAGCACTGTGGGGGTAAGGTGGGGGCAAGGTGGGGCGTGGAAGGCCATCTGGAATGAACGCCTCATTTTACAGAAGAAACAAGGATAGGAGCCCTCACAGTCACGGCGACTCAACAGAGGGCCACAGCCAGGCCCAGGCCCTGGCTGCTGGCTCTGCCTCTGCTCAGCCACCAGGCTGGGGCAATGCCAGAAACATCAAGGATGAACAGACGGTCCATCAGCCCGCCCCTTCTCGTCTCCATGCTCTAGTCTCTCTGACCCTGGAAAAAAGAGAGCTGACATTTCATCCTATAACCTGAATTTGTACCATTCCTTTCCATGGTTGTTGGGGTTTTTTGCTATTTTTATTGTGGTTGAGAATAGCCACATAAAATGTACCATTTCACCATCTTTAGGGTACAATTCAGTGGCATAAGGTAGATTCATGTTCATCTGCAACCATTGCCAACCATCCATCTCCAGAACTTTTCCACCATCCCTAAAGGGAACTCTGGACCCATTAAATTCCAGCTCCCTAATCCTCCAGCCCCAGCCCTGGGACCCCCATTCTCCTTTCTTTGTCTATGAATTTGCCTGTTCTTGAAACCTCGTGTAAAAGGAACCCTGCACTATTTGTGCCAGTGTGTTTGGCTTCTTTCATTTAGCACGATGTCTCCAAGGTCCAGCCACGTTGTGGCAGGTGTCAGAACTGCATTCCATTTATGAATGAATTAGACTCTTGCACCTTTGTTCCTATCTTGATACCCTGAAAAATGCTACAAGGCAAAATGGAGGGGCCATTCTGTTCATCTTTCAGATGAGGACTCTGAGCCCGGCGCTCACCTGCCCACATCCACACGATGTACAAGCAGATTGTGGACTCACATCCGGGGTTTGTCACCCTCCTTATCCTGGGATTTTCCGGGGCACAGACAGTGAGTGCCCTTCCATCATTGCTCTCCTGCACACAGATGTGGAGAGATGCCTCCTTCTCAGGCAGGGCATTCAACCCGCCTAACAAACGTGTGTAGTAACGTTTGCATAGATTATACCACCCGGTCACAAAGTTCTTCTATGCCTGGGGTCTCAGCATTCATAAAAACTTAGCTAGGGACACGGAGGTAAATATTCTGTCTTATCCCAACTGAGGTTAAGACAACAAGCCACCACGTATGCCGGGCCCTTTAGTCTTTAAAGTCCTGGCTTCACTATTTGGGAGGCCGAGGTGGGCAGATCACAGGTCAGGAGTTCGAGACCAGCCTGGCCCACGTGGTAAAACCCCATCTCTACCACAAATACAAAAATTAGCCAGGCGTGATGGTGTTTGCGGGTAATCCCAGCTACTCAGGGGGCTGAGGCAGGAAAATCGCTTGATCCTGGGAGGCGGAGGTTGCAGTGAGCCAAGATCGCACCAGTGCACTCCAGCCTGGGCAACAGAGCGAGACTCCATCTCAAAAAAAAAAAAGTCCTGGCTTCAGCTGAGAGCCCTCAAGGGCAAAGTGGCTGGATGTCTTTATTCCAGTGAAGTTTTCTTGGTCCAGAATTCACAGACGGCCTCTGTCCTGGAGCCACTGAGGATTAACTTTACAAATGAGCTGTTTCTCACGTCTACCTATGTTTTACAAAAGCTCACACTGTGGTTCTCTCATGTTCCCGTTACCCAGATGACTGTTATTTGTTAACTGTGCACTTTTCTTACATCACCTCAGTTAATTCCTGCATATGCTCTGTGCAGAAACGAAGGTTTAAAAATCATGTAACCAGCTAGGGGTTACATGGCTGGTAAACCATAGTGGGGATTCCAGCTCGGTTTTAGGGCTCCAGAGCCTAGCTTACCAGCATGGAGCTAAGTTAGCTCATGTTAAAGCCGTCCCCGCTGCCCAGCAGGTGGAAGCTGCCTTTGAGAGGTATATACTCTCTCCCCAAACCCAAGCATAGGTAACTGGCCCAATTCAACGAGATCCGTTCCTGCGCCTGCCTTTCCGCCGCTGTGGCAGATGCTTTGAGGAAGACCCAGATGAAGAGGACAGGCCCCCGGGGCCCACATCCAGTGAAAACATGCTTGTTGGATTGTATCGGTGGCTTATTGGACTTAGAAGTAATACAGAATTTTGAGTGTAGTCATTTCCTGGTATGTTGTGAACAAAATGGAGAAATAGTTTATTGGATGGCATTCAGGTGGGAAAACGTGATACTGTGATTTTTACTAAAACACTTTCCCCAAGCATTTCCAAACTTCCCTTCGTGTTTCAGAGGTAACTGACATTCCATGAGATTTGTAATCTCGGTTCAATCGCTTCAACAGTGTGTGAAAGAGCATCACTTGGAGAAGCGGGGGTGGGTGTTGCCAAGATTCCAGACAAAAGGTGTTTCAAAATCACATGGGTATTTTCTGAAATGGTATTTACTCTAGAAAGACTGGGAGAAAGAAAAACAAGGAAAGCAAGCCCGGATCCGTCCTGCTTTGTATTCTAAATACTGAATTTCCTTGAACTCCAAGAATTTACATGAGATGAAGCAACACCCAGAAAAGGTTGGCTGATCCTAAAAGGATTAAAAACCCTGTCTCAGTGGTCCAAGAGCCCTTTGTAATTTCAGCTGCTCATCGCCCTTGACTATATTTGCCAGTGTTCTGATATGAAGATGCTGGAGGTGTGCAGCACCGTGCCTCAGTTTGGGAGGTCTACAGACACAGTGGTGGGAAGAGATGCTGTCTCATTTTCACACTTTGATTCCCCTGGCTCCCACCCACGTGCTACCAAGGAAAAGGAGGCGTATTCTCTAGTTCGTGGTTAAGCAAGGACACTGGTACCAATAAATGGGAAATATAAAGCAGAGTGCTTTTCCTTCTACTAAGTAGCCTAAGACAAAAAATAGGAAAAAGTTGTTACCCAGGAGCAATGTTTCATTTTTATATCTATGTATTCTAAGAATGGGAAAATGATAATACAAAGGTTATTTTCACTAAGAAAGTCACTCTTGAGGGACAGGTGTGGTGGCTTACGCCTGGAATCCCAGCACTTTGGGAAGCCGAGCCGGGAGCATCTCTTGAGCCCAGGAGTTTGAAACCAGCCTGGGCAACATGGCAAGACCCCATCTCTACAAAAGATATAAAAACTAGCTCTACAAAAATAAAAAAAATGGTGGTGCATGCCTGTGGTCCCAGCTACCCAACTCCTCGGTGGCTGAGGTGGGAGAATCACTTGAGCCCACAAGACTGAGGCCATAGTGAGCCCAGATCGCACCACTGCCCTGCAGGCTGGGCAGCAGAGTGAGACCCCATCTCAAAAGAAAAAGAAAAAAAAAGAAACTCACTCTCAGTATAACTTTTAGGTAATATTCTAAAAGAAACTGGAAAAAAAATTCCTACCAAAAATCTAGTCAATACCCAACTACTTACTTAACATGTATAATCACGTGGATGGTTCCAAGGTATCTCAAATTGAACATACTCAAAACCAACTCATGATATTTTTCTGTCAAATATGCTCATTCGGTGTTCCATGGATCAGTGCCCTCCTTCACCCAGCTACATAAGGTAGAAACTGGGGGAGAAGGGTCATCCTTGACACTCACCCTCCCTCACCCACAGAGTGGGCACCAAGGTTATTATTTTTGCCTTCAAAATCTTTCTCCAACCTGCTGTCTGTACCTCCACCTTCCCACCACCGTCCCCTCACCTGGAGCATGACCTGAGCTCTTTCTGCCTCACTTATTTACTCTTGCACCTGCCTCAGTCCAATCGCCACACCTTTCAGAACAGATCTGATTCTGCTACCAGCAATCCTGTGCACATGTAAAACTCTTCAAGAGCCCACGGGAAGGGGCCCTAATCCTAATTATTGCTGCTCTTCTCTCTCTGCCCATCCCTACAGGCTCCTGGCTGAGGTTTGGTCGCGGGACTTTGTGATCAGAGGTGGCACATGCCTGAGGGCCTGCAGAGCTTTGTCAAAGCTCTTCTCCCTCTGCCAAAAGATGGGCGTGGCCCAAATTCAACCTGCTTCTTCAGCCTGGGTCCCACAGTGAACAGGGCCTGTCTCTACTAAAAATATAAAAACTAGCTGGGCATGGTGACGCATACCTGTTGTTCCAGCTACTCAGGAGGCTGAGGCAGGAGAATCACTTGAACCCCGGAGGTGGAGGGTTGCAGTGAACAAAGATCACCTCATCCTGGGCAACAGAGCAACTCTGTCTCAAAAAAAAAAAAAAAAAAAAAATACAAGTTTTGGAGTTCTATGTTAGGTTCAAATCCTGAATCTACCACATTCCATAAGCTGCAGCTGGCCCAGAGTCAAGATGGAACATGAGAAATCAACTTTGTTACTGAGAGCCATGGAGATCTCTGCATCTGTTTGTTACACAGCATTACCTAACAAATGCTAATACACGGGGCTCCTCAATACTCTTCTATCAAAATCCAAAATCCATAACTTGGCTTGAAAACCCTGCTTCCATGTCTTTGAGTTAACCTTGCTTCCTCACACCAGGCCTGTGTTCACCCTCTTCAAATCTCCCCTCCCCCCTCGGTTGTGTTGGCAATGATCACTTTCCACTTCGGTTTAGAAGCCATTTCTTCAAGGAAGAGGCTCCATGACCCCTCCATCAACCCACCACATACCACTCCTTCAGAGAATGGATCAGATTTGTCAGTTGATATTTATTTTCTTGTTTGATTGCTATCTCTACCTCTTCTAAAGGCCCTAACACCAAAAAATTTCTTTGCTTATTTGTTTAATGTCTGTCCCTTCTCCAGCCTCCACACATTCTCAAAATCTCAGAACAGATATCTTCTGGTTTCGCTGACCATTAAACTCAAAGGCTAGCTAATTGCCTGGCACATAGCAGGTGTTCAATGCATTTCTATGAATGAATAAATGATACATAGAGGACTAAATACTATAACTTAAAAATGTATTCTAAAATGTAAATATATCAATTATGAAAGCATTTGCTGAATTGAGTAAACGATTAAATGCTTGTATTTAAGAGCAGTAATGAGACAATGGTAACCTAGATGCCTGTCTTCTCCCCTCTCTGCACCATTCCTGCCTGTGAAGGGCTGATCAAAGGTAACACCCGACTCCCGTGTCACGTGGCCTTACAGCATTGGTTCTCAAACCCCAGCCTGCATCAGGATCAGCTGTGGCTCGTTAGACACACACAATGCTGGTCCCACCCCCAGAATGTCCGACTCCATACTATGAGATGGGACTCAAGAATGTACCTTTCTAACAAGTTGCGGGGGAGTCCAACGCTGCTGGCCTGGGAAAGCTGCTGCCTTAGAATTCACAAAGCACTTTCACTGGGAGAGGTGGGAAGAGAAGAGAAGCAACTTCTGTGCCCCAGAAGCTTCCCGTTGGTTACCACGCAGACTCCAGAAGCAACCAGAGACCCCGACTTAGACGTTCCCAGTCCACGTCCACCCACAACCCATGCAGGAGCCTCTTCGATCCAACAAGCCAGAACCTCTACTCTGAAATGTCCCTTCTTAAGCATGCCTCGATTTTACAAAGGAGAAACAGACACACCAGAAACCAGCATCCGATGTTTCCTTTGCATATCTGTATATTACAAAATCTCAGGTTTGCTCAGCAGAACTAGGAGAGCAAAGGAGAAGTGGGACCGTCACTTCCAATTGAGTAGAGGTTAAATTCACCTGTGCTCAGGAATGAGCTTGGAGCATGAGACGAGCCTGTTGAAGAGCCCCCCCAAAAACACTGAGGCTCCAAAGGGCCCCGCCCCACCCGCTCCTCCCTGAGTGAGGGGCTCCTTCCCCTGCTGTAGCACACGAGGGCTCTCCAGCTCCCTTCAAAACCAGCTCCCAGGTTCAGGCTCATCCCACAGGCCTCTGAAACAGCATCAGGGAAGCAGGGTCTTTTACGGGGTCTACACCTTAACCCAAAAGAATTAAAATTTGAACTGGAATTTCAAGGTAACCAAGAGCACTTTTCTGGGAGCCCCAAGTGGGAAGAGAGATGACATCCATGGGCTCAGGGTTGGCAAAGTCAGAGCAGGTGAAAGAGGTGCATGGTCAGCCGAGGCGTAAAGACGCAGCCAGGGGCCATCAGGGGAGGGAAGGTGGGAGGGGAGCAGGTCGGGGGGACTGGCACAGGGTCCTGTGTCTCAAAGGTTATGTCACTCCTGATAAGAGGAGCTGTCCCCTCTGTTCCCTCCTGGTCCCACCCAGGGCTGGCCACATGTCGGTTCTCAGTCCTCTAGGGCACATGGTCACTTTTGATTGGTTAGTGTCATGGGCTGAGAGTTGTGTACCCCAAAAGTTCACGTGTTGAACTCCTAACCCCAAGTACCTAGAACTAGACTCCTTGGAGATAGGGTTTCAAGAGGCAATTAAGGAAATCTCAGGTCATTAGGGTGAGTCCTAATCCTGTATAACTGGTGTCCTTGTCAGAACAGGAGATTAGAGCACAGGCACACTCAGAGGGACAACCTTGTGAAAATGCAGGGAGAAGATGGTGTCTATAAGCCAAGCACAGAAGTCACAGAAGAAGCTACCCCTCTGCCACCTTGATCTCGGACTTCTAGGCACCAGAACTGTGAGAAATCTCTGTCGCTGAAGCACCCAGTCTGTGGTACTTTGTCACAGCAGCCTGAGCCGACTAGCACAGTTAGAACCCGTGTCTGCAGAGGTGCCTAGAGGAGAGTCACCAGACAGGGGTGAGGGGCAGGGACTGAGGGAGGTGTGGAGACAGCCCTGCCCATCTCACAGGCTGAAAAGTCTGGCCTCAATATATGTGAAACGGGGCCGCTAGAGAGCTTTAAACCTAAGGGGTAAGCAGGAACCATGTTTTCTACAAAATCCTACTGGACAAAGTTAGGGTAATGACCCTGGCACCCCAGGACTGGGGAGCCCCCCTCTAATGGGAGATCCTCATGTTGTCACCAAAGCTTCAGCTGACGGTGAGTGACAAGGAACAGGAAACCCTGATTCTACTGGGGCCAACACTGACACATCAGGCCCCACTGGGGTTTGTGTAGCATTTTAGTCACTCCAAAAATATATTGCACTGGTCCTGTAGATGCTTCATTTTTTCGTCAGCTGCTATTCCATGCCTTACTCTCCTTTTGCTGATTGTGATTTTATGCACAATCAGAGAAATGTCTTTCCTTCAGCCCCCAACCCCATCCATTTATTTTCCTGAGTCTGAAAAACCTTGTTGCCCAGGCTGGAGTGCAGTGGCTTGATCTCGGCTCACTGCAACCTCTACCTCACAAGTTCAAGCAGTTCTCCTGCCTCAGCCTCCGGAGTAGCTGGGATTATAGGCACACACCACCACACCCAGCTAGCAGCCCAGTATTTATGTATCAGGCACATACAACGTAAAGGAAGCTTCCTACAGAAATCTTGATTGAAAAAACAAAGTCTGCAGCAAACCACCATGGCACGTGTATACCTATGTAACAAACCTGCAGGTTCTGCACATGTATCCCAGAACTTAAAATATAATTTAAAAAAAGAAAAAAAACTCTTCACAAAGTGTTTCTACCAGTGTTTGCTGTAGAATTTCAACATAAAAAAATAATAATCTCCAGTTAAATAAGCAAACACTTAGGCAATATAAGGAGGTAAGAACTAAAAATAAGCTGCCTCCTTTTCAGCCTCAGCTGTCACCAGCCTCCCTGGGCACTGGGCTCATTGACTTTGGGTGCTGTGTGTCTCCCCTGACCCCAGATTTGGGCCCCTCCCCAGCTCTCCTGGGCACCCAGAACCCTGCCTTTCTCTGACATCCCATCGCTCCAGCCCATGGCCAGAACACTCACAGAATGAGGGAGGGGACACTCTTTCAAGACGTGCTCAGGGCCTTCCCTTTGCATAGGGACCCTCTCAGCAGGACAAGCTCCTGGGATGCACTCATAGAAAAACCAAGCTACTGGCCGGGTGCGGTGGCTCACGCCTGTAATCCCAGCACTTTGGGAGGCCGAGGCAGGTGGATCATCTGAGATCAGGAGTTTGAGACCAGCCTGGCCAACATGGTAAAACCCCATCTCTACTAAAAGTAAAAATAAATTTGCTGGGCATGGTGGCAGGTGCCTGTAATCCCAGCTACTTGGGAGGCTAAGGCAGGAGAATTGCTTGAACCCAGGGGGCAAAGGTTGCAGTGAGCTGAGATCGTGCCATTGCACTCCAGCCTGGACAAGAGTGAAACTTCATCTCAAAAAAAGAAAAGAAAAATCAAGCTGCCAAGCCCCAAAATAAAGGCCAGCGCATGGGCACCTGGTAGATCTCCAGGCCATCGCTCGTGACAACTTGGCAAGACAGCTGGCACACTAGCTGTCCCGTGCAGGCAGGTATCTGAGAAACTATACAGCTCTTAGTCACTCTAAGAATATATTGCTTTGGTACATGCTTCATCCATTCATCTGCTGCTCTTCCTTGCCCTCCAGTCCTTGTGCTGATTATTTTCATGCACAATCGGAGAAATGTATTTTCCTGAGCTCCAAACCCCATTTATTTCCCTGAATCTGGAAAACCTGGTGTGACCAGCACATTCGAGGCAGCCGGCCCACGTTGCCTCACCTCATCACCGTGTGCTCCCGATGCCTCTGTCGCACGCCCCGCACAAGGAACGGGATGTCCAGACTCCCCAAGAAAAGGTGGGGACAGGGCAAGGGGACTTTTTTGATCCCACCCTTATCAAACCCCATTTCAATCCCTGAAATGAACATTTCTCACTTAATCCCAATTCTTCACGCTTGCTTTAGGGTGTGATTTAACATGAAATGTGAAATGCTTGCTTTGCGGCACCCGGTCTGGTCTGCACACCAATTCCATGGTGCTAATCCCCTCGGAGTGCTGCAATTTAAGACCGGAGCTGCCAGGAAGCACCTCACTCTCTGGGGAGCTGCAGCCTGTCTGTGAAACCTACCTGGGGAGAGAAACCAGGGAAAGGGAGACCAAACAGGAAAGCAATCATGTCCAAACTCCCCTCAAGGGAGCCCTGTGCACCCCTGACCCTCACAGCTCCATAGCACCCAAGGACCTCCCAGAAGTGGGAGGCCAAGTTTACTGCCTGTCCTCTTTGAGAGCTAGAAAATACAGCATTGTACAGTCTTTTTCATCTTTCTTTCGTTTTTCTGAGAAGCAGCAATGGTTAAGAATGCAAGTTTTTGGGCCAGGCACATTGGCTCACACCTGTAATCCCAGAACTTTGGGAGGCCGAGGTGGGAAGATCACCTGAGGTCAGGAGTTCGAGATTGGCCTGGTCACCATGGCAAAGCCCTGTCTTTACTAAAAATACAGCTGGGCATGGTGGTGCACACCTGCTGTTCCAGCTAGTCAGGAGGCTGAGGCTGAGGCCTGGGAAATAAAATTGATTTCACAATTACCATGGTGTAAATACTGCCACTATGGTCATTTCCAAGTTACCAACGTGATTCCACTGAATGCAGAGTTGGGAAGGGAAACACGGTGTTAGGGCTATGGCTCCCAAGGACAGGGGGACGACAGGGAGAAAAGACAACGGAAGTCAACTTGAATCCCAGAGGCAGAGGTTGCAGTGAGCCGAGATCATGCCATTGTACTCCAGCCTGGGCAACAGAGCAACTCCATCTCAAAAAAAAAAAAAAACAAGTTTTGGAGTTCTATACTAGGTTGAACCCAGGAGGCAAAAGTTGCAGTGAGCTGAGATCATGCCATTGCACTCCAGCCTGGACAACGAGAGTGAAACTTCATCTCAAAAAAAAAAAAGAAAAGAAAAGAAAAACCAAGATGCCAAGCCCAAAATAAAGGCCAGCGCCTCTGTTTTGAACATATACTAGGTTCAAATCCTGAATCTGCCACATTCTATAATACCTTGGACAAATCATTTTAAACTTTCAGCAGATTTAGCTTCCTCCTCTGAAAATTGGGATGGTAGCATCTATTCCCTAATGATTTTGTAAAAATTAAACATAGTAATTTGTATAAAACACCCAGGATAGTGATAGTAAGTACAAAGAGATCAATCCATGATAGCTGTTAAAGCTATTTTATTGCTATTATCACAGAGAGCGCTTCTAAAGAGGAAATGAGGTGGTGTGGTAATAAAAGATGTTGCTGGTGCTTTGCCTCTCCTGGGTACCATATCTTTGTATTGTTCAGATGACTCTTGGATGTCTCCACATCTGTAGTTCATTGGAGTTGTCTTGTGTAGACCTCTGCACAGCAGAAATAATGCATATTTGTGGCTGTCAGAACTAATATCGTATTCATTTCACAGGTAGAAAAACAAAGACAGGATAGCTATCTCTTGTGCATGGCAAACCAACATGAAAAATGAAATCCCAGCTTCATAATTCACCACATACTAGTCCCAGCGGTGGGCCTGTTATTGATGCTTTGGGGGAGCTCCCAGAGAGAAACCCCATGACACTGGCCGCAGCAGGGACAGCAGTGATCTTCTCATTAGTTCTGCTGATGGTTTGCCGGGGAACATGGAGGCTAATACATGCTATTCCAGTGAGACATTGGTGGTGTGACCCTCAGTTTGGTGTGACCCTCAGTTTAGAGTATACCCCAGTGCCATGGGCTGCAAAATCAAGGCAGATCTGTGAACATGTTACTGTTGGTATCAGGGATGTGGGTTTGACACCACTGCTTACACCATGCCAGGGAACTCCGTTCAGATGCTGTGGGACACAATACACTGACTGATGCTCCCTGTCGTTACACAAACTGTGGGCTGAATTTAAAAAAAAGAAGAGAAATGACTTCTTTCCTGCTCCATCCCAACCATACAAGTGAGAGGCTAGAACCTAAGGGAAAAAAGAATTCATGATCCCTGGAAGCAGGAATAGCCAAGGGAGTTTCATGAACAAGAACAGCTGATATTCCATTATTAAATTGTTTGTGAACTCAATGGGGATGCTGCTCTGCTCAGCGACACCAAAGCTACATCCATCCGTGTGCTGACGGTTTCTTGTTCCACAGAGGGATTAGGACATGGTGTGCTGGGAAATGTTCAACACTTTGCTGCCTGGGAAATAAAATTGATTTCCCCATTACCATAGTGTAAATACTGCCACTATGGTCATTTCCAAGTGACCGATGTGATTCCACTGAATGCAGAGTTGGGAAGGGAAACACAGTGTCAGGGCTATGGTTCCCAAGGACAGGGAGACGACAGGGAGAAAAGACAACAGAAGTCAAATAAGAATCCAAAATTAAAATCTGAAGAGGTGTAACTCAGGAAATGGAAATCACTTCTAAGAATCCCTGCATATATTTGAAAGGATGCTGACTTTTCTGCTGTGCATAGGTCTACACAAGTCAACCCCAATAGCTACAGATGTGGTGATAGCCAAGAATCACCTAAACAATGCAAAGACATGGCACTCAGGAGAGCCAAAGCATCAGCAAAATCTCAGCCAAAGCACACAAGAGATTACTGAGGAGAGGGGTCTAAAACATTTTTCTTATTTATGAAGCAAATATATATATATATATATATATATATATATGAGAAAGGTGACCAGTATAAGATTTTCTGAGTTTAATATTGGAGCATACTTATCCAAATTCTATTCATCTCTTCAATTGTCTCTTTTGAAACTCTGTCACTTGCTCCCCAGGCTTCCAATTGCTCTTGCCTTAATTTCTTCCTCTATGAAATGAGTGTGCTAATCATGAATTTCCTATCCCACAGCATGATACAACTACCTTTTTTCTATTGTTACATAATATTGTGTATATTTATGGGGTACATGTGATATTTTCTTACATGCATAGAATGCACAAGGATCAAGCCAGGGTATTTAAGGTATCTATCACGTCAAGTATTTATTATTTCTATGTATTAGGCACATTTCAAATCCTCTCTTCTGGCTACTTTGAAATATGCAATACATTATTGTAAACTGTAGTCACTCTCTTTGGCTATCAAATATTAAGAATGTATCCTTTCTATCTAACTGTATGTTTTACCTGTTGACAAAACTATCTTCATCCTCCCACAAACCACACACCCTTCCCAGCCTCTGGAATCTATCACTCTACTCACTGCCCCCATGAGATCAACTTTTTTAGCCTCCACGTGAGTGAGAACATGTCAAATTTGTTTTCTGTGTCTGGCTTAACATGGCATAATGACCTCACTTAACATAATGATCTCCAACTCCATCCATGTTGCTGCAAATGATATTGTTTTATTCTTTTTTGAGGACAAATAGTATTTTATTGTGTCTATACACACATTTTATCTTTCATCTATTGCTGGTTATGTAGGTAGATTCCATATCTTGGCCTTTGTGAATAGTGCTGCAGTAAACATGAAGGCGCAGGTGTCCCTTGGATGTACCAGGTTTCTTTCCTTTGGATTAAAACCCGGAGGTGTGATTGCTGGATTGTATGGTAGTTCTGTTCTTAGATCTCTTTTCTAAGAAATCTCCATACTGTTTTCCATGGTGGCTATACTAACTTACATTCCCACCAATAGCATATTGAACCCCCTCCTACCTACCTTTTAAAATGAATACCAAACCACAGAAAGTTCACTGAGGGAACTTTTTCACTCACACCTTAGATTGCAAGAGCTTGGAATTCACAAATGCTCACCTTTCAGAATTATAAATTCTAGAATCCCTAAAACTAAATATCAGCAAACAAAACCTGAAAATCATTTTTTTAAAGAATGTCACTTGAGGGTAACCTGGACAAAATTTGAGAAACCTCTGTTCAAAGGTATCAGAAAACGACCAAGACAGAAAAGAATTGAAATGCCAAGATCCCTCAAGAGAAAGGAAGTCCCTGCATCACTTTTTCCCTGTAGGCACTTCCATTTAAATGTAACAGCAGAGAGGCTGAGAAGCTGAGCAAAGATTTCAGGCGTCTCACAGAGCTGAGGAGGCAAAGATTGGGATGTAGCACTCACCAAGAAAGTGAGTCCTACTAAACATCCGATGGTTTTAGTTGGGACCCCTCAAAAGTTATTCCTAGGAAAATATATGCCTTTCTATATAGGAGTATATGGAGACATACAAGCCCCTAGAAATACTGGAGATGAACTTGAATCAACTCATCACCTGATTAAAGTGATCACTTCCTATACTTAATATCTACCAGAAGCAAAAATAAATTTTCTTGAGAGGAAAATAAAATAATCTCAATAATTTTATACAAATTGAAATGTAATCAAAATAATAATTTGATCAAAAGTAACGAGGCAAAGCCAGGCATGGTGGCGTACATTGGTAGTCCCAGCTACTAGGGAGGTTAAGGCAGGAGGATCACTTGTGCCCAAGAGTTAAAGACCAGCCTGCAAAACATAGCCAAAAATCTATCTTTAAACAAATAGACAAATCTATAAAAAGTCAAGAGTGTGCCAAAAAGCAATAGAAACAAAAAGAAATAGAAGACACAAGAGATCAAGATATAGTATTAGAATTATATACATAGATTAAAAAAAAAAAAAAAAACTTCAATTAACATGTTCAAGAAAATAAGTGAGAATATGAAAAATTTCAGTTGAGAACTATAAATTATTTTAAAAGAATAGGAAATTATGGACAGGAAAAAATTAATCACAATTAAGAATTCAATGAATGTATTTAATAGAAGATTCAAAATGATAAAAGAGAGGTTTAGTCAAATGGAAGGTAGTTAATCAGAAAATATATAAACTGAAGGACAGAAAACAGAAAGAATGCAAAGTACAAAATAGAGCATAAGATATATGGGGAAGCCAGAAAATGTCTCCTATTTGTACTTGGAGTCTCACAAAGAGAAGAACGAGAGAAGCAGGTGAGAGATGAATTTGTATCGTGCAAACTTAGCCAAGCTGGTATTACTTTTGCTAGAACTTTCTTTCCTGAATACCATGGGTTTGTGTGAGTTACAAGAAATGTTTTGTTCCAGCTTCAGAAAACAGAAGTGAGAGGTAGCAGCCATACTCTCTTCCACTCAGAAGGTCATAGCAGGGCACTGAGTGCTATTGCCACTCACATACCTCATCATTTACCTGTGGACTGAAATCCTGTCAGATTTTCTCCTTCCAGTAGAGGAGATGGAGCAAGATGGCTGAATAGAACCCTCTAGCAATCATCCCCTGGCCAAAACACAAAATTGAACAACCATCAAGGCAAGAAAACACTCTCAGAAGAACCAAAAAATCAGGTGAATGATCACAGTACCTGGTTTCAACATAATATCAAGGAAAGAAGCACTGTAGAGGGTAAGAAAGACAGTTCTCCATTGCCTACACCACCCCTCCACCAACCCCAAGAAGCACAGCACAGAGAGGAAATCTGTATGTTTGGAGTGGGGAGAGTGAAGTGAGTATAGGACTTGGCATTGGAACTCAGTGCTGTCCTGTCACAGTCGAACACAAAACAGGACAGAATTCTGCTGATGACTATGGAGGGAATATTCAGACCAGTCCTGGGCCAGAGAGGAACACTCTATCCCAGTGGGAGGAAACTGGGTCCCAGCTGGTTTCATCACCAGCTGACTAAGGTGGCCTGAGGCTTGGAATAAATATGACTGGCAGTCAGGCCACAAGGACTGTAGTCTTTGAGCAAGCCCTGGTGCTGCACTGGTCTCAGAGGCAGTAGATTTGTGCTGCAACCAAGTGTGACACCGGCTATGGTGGCCAAGGGAGTGCATGTGTCACCCCTCCCCCAACTCCAGGCAGACATTCAGAGAGAGACTTCCCTTCTGGTTCAGAGAAAAGAGGAAAGAGAGTGAGAGACATTGCCTGATAACCCAGGGAATTCTCCCTTCTCTTCCCCAACAGACCATTTTTAAAAGCAGCAGAACAACATCAAATGCTGGTAAATATGTAGAGCAACAGAAACTCTCGTTTGTGACTCTTGGGAATACAAAATGGCGCAACTACTTTGGAGGACACTTTGGCAGTTGCCTGTAAAATTAAACATACATTTACCATGTGATCCAACAATCATTCTCCTTGATATTTACCCAAATGATTGAAAACTTATATCCACATAAAAACTTTCACACAAATGTTTATTGCAGCTTATTCATAATTGCCAAAACTTGAAAGCAACCAAAATGTCCTTCAGTAGGTGAATGAATAAATCGTGGTACAACCAGACAATGGAATATTATTCAGCACTAAAAAGAAATGTGTTATCAACCTGTGTAAAGACATGGAGGAATCTTAAATGCATATTACTGAGTAAAAGAAGAAAATTTGAAAAGACCACATACTGTATGATTCTAACTATCTGACGTCCTAGCAAAGGAAAAATGATGGAGACAGTAAAAAGGTCAGTGGTTTCCAGGGGCTAGCAGGGAGGGAGGGCTGAAGAGACACAGCAGAGACGATTTTTAGAGCAATGAAACAGTTCTCTATACGATACTGTAATGGTGGACACATGGCATCATACATTTGTCAAAACCCATAAAATATACACCACCAAGAGTCAATCCTAATATAAATTATGGACTTTGTGGAACAATGGTATACCAATGTAGGTTTATCAATTCTAACAAATGTACTACTCTGATGTGGGATGTTGATAGTGAAGGAGACTGTGTGTGTTGGGGGGAAAGGGTATATGGGAATTCTGTATTTTCGGCTCAATTTTTTTTTGAGACGAAGTCTCATTCTGTTGCCCAGGCTGGAGTATAGTGGCATAACCATGGTTCACTGCAGCCTCTACTTCCTGGGCCCAAGTAATCCTCCCACCTCAGCCTCCTGAGTAGCTGGGACCACAAGCACATGCCACACCTGGCATATTTTTTGTAGAGACAGGGTTTCACCATGTTGCCCAGGCTGCTCTTGAACTCCTGGGCTCAAGTGACCCTCCCACATCAGTGTCCCAAAGTGCTGGAATTACAGATGTGAGCCACCATGCTCAGCCTCAATTTTTCTATAAATCTAAAACTGTTTTTAAAAATAAAATCTATTTTTTTAAAAGCAGCAGAGGGAGAAAAGCATATTACCATCAAAGGAGCAACAGTAAAACTGACAACATACTTTTCAATAAAAACAGTGGAAACCAACGAACAACAAAAACCACATAAAAGGGCTAAAATAATGTAACTGCCAAACTTTAGAATTATATTTGAATTTTATACCCAGCAAAACTACCCATAAAAACTGAAAGCAAGCTGCTTGGGGATATAGAAAGCTGAAAACAGCATTGCTCCCAGTCTAATATGAAAAAAACGTACAATCTGAAAGTTCATTTCTTTCTAAAAACTATCAGAGAACTCAGGTTTCAGAGAAATCAAATAGCCCAAAATCTAAAGAGATCTAAATCTAAGACTGTCAGGGAAATATTAGATATGAGCACTGGTTTCCGAGAGGTGGATACAAGTGTATGCTCATAAGAGGAGTTCAGCTAGCATAGTTAGTGAATAGCTGAAAGCTGAGCATGCACTGGCAAGTGTGTGAAGCCCCTACAAGTTAAAGAAATTAGAGAATGTTGACTGGACGTGGTAGCTCATGCCTGTAATCCCAGCACTTTGGGAGGCCAAGGCAGGCAGATCACTTGAGGCCAGGGGTTCAAGACCAGCCTAGCCAAAATGGTGAAATCCTGTCTTTACTAAAAACACAAAAATGAGCCAGGTATAATGAAGCATGCCTGTAATCCCAGCTACTCGGGAGACTGAGACAGGAGAACCACTTGAACCTGGGAGGCGGAGGCTACAGTGAGCTGAGATCGTGCCACTACACTCCAGAGTGGGCAACAGAGCGAGACTCCATCTCAAATAAGAAAAAAAAAAAAAAAGAAACTGGAGAATCTGTCCCTTCTTCATGCTTTTTTTCTATGGACCCCACTGGGAGCTCACAAAAATTGAAAAGGGTCCTACAAAAGTGTTCCTTGAGGTGTAAAACTAGAGAAAAGAAGAGCAAACACAATGGAGAGAGGTGAAAAATACATCCACAGCTTTGTCTTCTATCACCTGTCTGAAATAAATCCTTAATCTGTGCAGGGAAGGGCAACAAATGCTATTTTCCTTAGGGCACCAGTGAAAATACATTGTAGCTGGTGGAAGAAAACCAGAAAAAAAAAATACCCTATCACTATGAGGAGAGAAGGGAGTAAGAAATACGTGCTGGGCCCAGCTCTACAGCCAGCAGAGGAGGAGCACTGAAAAGCCAGCACTTCTGAGTCTTAAGGACATAGTGCCCACCTAAGACTGAGGTTCAGTCAAAACAACAGAGAGCATTCCCCTCACTATCCCACTACTACAAGGCTGACTAGCATTGAATAACAGGTAAGAGTATAGAACTCCTGGAACAGGGAGAGAAGAGGAACAAGAGCATATAAAGAGACTTTCTCTGAAAAAAAAAAAAAGGCGGCTTTTAAATGAGCATGGAACACACATTGAAGGAAAAACCCTCTGGCAAATCTACCCCTTCTCTAAACAGTAGATGTCATTAGAGAAATTTAAGGGAAGGTAACCACAGCAACAACGAACCTTCAGTCCAACCTCACCCCTAACTAGCTTACTTCACATCCCTGCACAAAAGGCCCACCAGGTACCAAAGTTGCGCCAGCCTACTAAACGATTGACCCTAGTTTACTGCATATGTGAGATAACCTGGCCCTCAGCAAAAAGGGAAGAAACATATGAAAAGGCAAGAAAAAAAATAACACTCTAAAAGAGGCAAAGCACTCATCAAAACCAGGCTCAACTATGATGGAGATTTCTGAACTATCTAATAGAAAATTTCAAGTAATTTTGATTAATATATTAAAAGCTGTAATGGAGAAGGTAGAAAACAGGCAAGATCAGATGGGAAATTTCAGCAGAGAGACTGAAACTCTAAGAAATAATTAAAAGCAAATGTTAGTTGTGACACAGTGGCTCATGACTGTAATCCTAGCACTTTGGGAGGCCAAGATGGGTAGATCACCTGAGGTTGGGAGTTTGAGACCAGCCTGGTCAGCATGGTGAAACCCCGTCTCTACTAAAAATGCAAAAATTAGCTGGGCATGGTGGCGGGCACCTGTAATCCCAGCTACTCAGGAAGCTGAGGCAGGGGAATCAATTGAGCCTGGGAGGCAGAGGTCGCAGTGAACAAAGATGACGCCATTGCACTCCAGCCTCGGCAACAGAGCAAGACTATGTCTCAAAAAAAAAAAAAAAAAGCAAATACTAGATATTTTAAAAACAACAGCAACAGCAACAACAAAAAGTAGCAGAGATGAAGAATGTCTTTGATGAACTCATCAGTAGATTTGACCCAGCTAAGGAGTGATCCAGTGATGGGGATTCATAGAAATTACCCAAATAGAAAACAAAAAGAAAAATGGGAATATGCATACACATATATACACATATACACCCTTCACATTTTATATTTAATCTGCTGAAAACAAAAGACAATAAGAAAACCTCAAAGGCAGCCAGAGAAATGACACATTATATATAGGAAAACAAAGTAAGAATTAGCCTTCATATCAGAAGCTAGAAGATAATGGAGTGACATCTTTCAAGTGATAAAAGAAAAAAAAAAAAAAAAAGCTGTCAACCAGAATTCTCTACACAACAAAATTTAAAATGAAGGAAAAATACAAACTTTGTCAGACAAACAAATACTAAGGGAATTCAAGGGCTGGCAGATATGTTCTGGAAGAGTGTTAAGTGAAATTATTTAGCCAGAAGGAATATGACTCCAGACAGAAACTTGGACCTATGCAAAGAAATGAAGGAGACTAGAAATTGAATGAATGAAGGTACATTCATTAAAAATAAGTGTTTCTTATTTTTACTTGTTCTAAAAGGTAACTGATTGTCTAAAGAAAAAAATAGGCATGTGTTATATGTTTAATACATATAAAAAAGAAAATGAATGACAATCACAGCATTCAGGACAGAGGGAAGAACTGGGGATGGACTGCTGTAATCTTCCACTACATATGAAGTGGTATACTATGCTTTGAATGTAAACTTTCTTAAAGATGTGGGTTTAAACTCTAGAACACTCACTGAAACAAACTGTAAGATATTAATAATATCAATAAAGGAGAACAATGGAAGTTTTTAAATGGTCACTACACATAAGGCAAAAAGGGAAGGATTAAAAACAAAGACAGGTGGAACAAATAGAAAATGGCTAACAAGATAGATTTCAACACAGATATATCAGTGATCACATTAAATGTGAACAGTTTAACCACAACAGTTAAAAAACAAAATTGATAAGTTAGATAAAACAGCAAGACCTGTCCACGTGATATCTACAACAAACTTCCTTTAAGCAAAAATACAAAAACAGGTTCTTAGAAAATGAAAAAAAAGATATACAAACACTAACCAAAAGAGAGTTGGAGCAGCTATATTAATATCAAACAAAGTAGACTTCAGAACAAGGAATATTAAGGATAAAGAAAAACTTTATATAATGATGAAGTCCATTCTCCAAGATGACAAAACTGCCCTAAATGGATCTAACAACAGAGCTTCAAATTACATGAAGCAAAACACAATGAAACTGAAAGAAGAAACAGACCAATCTACAATTATAGCTGAAGACTTCGATATTCCTCTCTCAGGAATCAACAGAACAAGTAAACAGAAAATCAGTAAGAATGTAGAGCTGATCAACACTATTGATCAAATTGACCTAAAGCAGAATACACATTGTTTACAAGTGTACATTCCTCAAGAGAGACCATATTCAGACCATAAACAAACTTCCACAGATTTAAAAGAATAGGAATTATACAAAGTATGTTCTCAGACCATAATGGAATTAAACTAGAAATCGATAACAGAAAGATTTCTGTAAAACTCCAAAATATTTGGAAATAAACAATACACTTCTAAATCACCCATGAGTCAAAGAGGAAGTCTTAAAGGAAATCAGAAAATATTTTGAACTGAATGAAAATGAAACTACAGTATATCAAAAATTGTTGAAAGCAACTAAAGCATTGTTTAGAGAGAAGTTTGTAGCATTAAATGCTTATATGAGGGAAGAAGAAAGGTTTTAAATCAATACTCTAAGTTTTCATTTTGTACAACTAGAGAAGAAAAACAAATTCAACCCAACATAAGCAGAAGGAAGGAAATAATGAAGAGCAGAACTCAATAAAATTGCAAACCAAAAAACCAAAGGCATGAGAAAGACATTTTCAAACAGAATCTGACAAAATGTATTACCACAGGTCCATATTTCCATAAAGAAAATGATTAAAACAAGTTCTTCAAATGGAAGCAAATTGATCCTACACGAAAACATGGAAACAGAGTATGTTTCCACTTGCTGCTGTAACAAATGGCCACGAACATCATAGTTTAAAATAATGTGCTTGTATTATCTTATGGCTCTGGAGATTGGAAATCTCCAGACATGGGTCTCACTGTGTCCATGGGGCTGCATTCCTTCTGGCGACTCCAGGGGATAGTCTGTTTCTTGACTTTTCTGGGTCTAGAGGTCTCCTGTGTTCCCTGGATCAAGGTCCTGTCCGCCCTCTTTAAAAACCAGCAATGTTGGGCTGAGGTCTTCTCACACCGCCCTCTCTCCTTCTCCTCTCCTGCCTCCTCTTCCACAGTTAAGGCGTCTAGTGATTAATTGGGCCGGCCCAGGATAATGCCTCTAAACTGACGAGCAGCCTTAGTTCCTCCTGGAAACTTTATTCCCCCTCACATATTCACAGTTTCCAGGGATCAGAATGGAGGCATCTTTGTGGGGGAATTGTTCTGTCTGCCACATGCAGAAAGAAATGAAGAACAAGAAAAAGGATGGCAACAGAGGTAAATGTGAAAGAATACTGGTGTCGATAATGACTGATATTTTGTGAGGTCTTCCACATATTTAGAATTAAACCTGCACAAAAGGCAGGATTGAAGGTAAATAGGGTCCATGCATCGTCCAGGAATAGATATGCAACTTTATATTCAATTTTAGTAAGGCAGTCCTACTGTAACCTCTGGGCTCTCGGATAACCAGTAAAGGAATGTATAAATTAACAGCTGATAGAGGTGGGACATGGAATTTGGTTTTTTTGTTCTTTGTTTTCTCTGTCGCCCAGGCTGGAGTGCAGTTGCGTGATCATAGCTCACTGCAGGCTCAAACTCCTGACCTCAAGCAATCTTTTTACCTGAACGTCCAGAGTAGCTAGACTACAGGTACGTGCCACCACACCCAGCTAATTTTCTTTTTTAATAGAGATACGTGTCACTGCGTTATCCAGGCTGGTCTCGAGCTCCTGGGCTCAAGCAATCCTCTCAACTTGGCCTCCCAAAGTGCTGGGATTACAGGCATGAGCCACTGCACCCAGCCATGAATAATCCTTAAATGCATAAATAATCCAAAAAATGGGCAAGAAAGGAGATGAAAAGGAACATAAAACAAGTGAGATAAATAGAAAACAAATTTTAAGATGACAGATCTAAGTTCCAAGAGTGTCATCTGAGAAATCCATAGGTCAGAACTTTAAGTTGCCTACAATGACAGGGCTTATTAGTGGACGAGAACAGAAAGCAATTCTGAATCCCAGTCTCTCTCAACCAAAGCTCACTGTGCCTAAGCCCTGGCCACCTCTAGGGTGCTCCCTGAGCTCCTCCACCGTCACCTGGGCTCTCCTGGTAATGGACCTCCAGCCTTGCCACCAAGGCACCTACATCTCCTGGATCAGTTTCAGCTTGATGGGAAGTTCTTTGTTCCTATAACTGCATGTTGTGGTCATGTAGGGGATGTCTGCTAAGATTTATGACCATAGCCAAACGTCTGTCGCTGAGCCCTTCTGAAGTGGCAGCGGAGGTACTGCTTGTGCAGCAGGGGCGCCCGGGAAACACAGCTCACAGAACAGTAAAGTACACACCTGAAGTGAAAGAACCATTCCCAGGCACAGGCAGATCCACTTTGCACTCAGAAGCATCCCACGCACAGCCGTGAATACTTGCATTAGTGTCAATTAATCTAAGGTGGTACCAACTCAGAGAGGCCCTGAATTTGCTCTAGGGGATAGAAGTGGAGGTAGGGGAGGCAAGGAAGGAGAAAGAAAAAATAGAGTTTTCCCTGCCAAATGGAAGCATCTCTAGGAGAGTCCAGCAGCTGGATGACTTGGTTAAGGAGTGACCATCCCCCCCCAGCCACTTTCTTCAATTGGGTATTTTACTTTCACCAGCTAAACCACAATAACAAACAGAAAAGAAGGGGACAAGGAATGGTTTAGAAGCAGGATCACTGATGTTGCAAGAAGGAGCACCGTGAATCAGGACCTCTCACCACCCATGCCTCACAGGGCTCAGAGCATTTCAGCCCTAATGAAAATCAGGCAGCAGCTAAAAATTCAACACTGCTTTCCCCTCCCACCCACAGCCAGGCCCACGTGTGGGGCGAGCCAATTTAAGTATGGCATTGCCCCTCATAACTCTTCTTTTTTAAAATTTTAATATGCTTGATTTTTGTTTTTCAACAGTTTTCATACTCTGTCTTTAATAGGACCTTCCCACCACCTTGATACCCTTCACTGTGCTTCAGTTTATTTTTTAGATGAAAAAAATGTGTTTTTAGATGAAATTCATGACCACTGCTGCCTTTACCACTACAGAAAATGAGAAGTAAAGAAGCAGGCCACACTCACCTTAGCTTTCCCTCCCCAGCACCATCCCGGCCACTGGAGAGATTTGCTGTTCAATTCAACAACGCACGTTGAAACGTACACCATCACAGACTGCTGGGAGTTCAGGCTGCAAAGATGACTAAGACCCAACCCCCATCCTCAAGCAGCTCTCTGTGCAGGAAGAGAGAAACACCTGTAAGCAGACTCTGCAGTGTTAGGGGGCTAGCCCATTCAGAGACAGCCTCAGAGAATGCTGAGCACCAGCCCTGATCACCACCAACAACTAACTCATCCCTGGAGGTGAGCACATTTTTCTTATGAAAAACCAACTCATCCAAATGGGATCACATCAAGTTAAAAAGCTTCTCCACAGCAAAGGAAACAGTCAACAAAGTGAAGAGAAAACCCACACAATGGGAGAAAATATTTACCAATTATCCATCTGACAAGGGATTAATAACCAGAACATACAAGGAGTTCAAACGACTCTATAGGAAAATATCTAATCATCCAATTTAAAAATTGGCAAAAGACCTGAATAGACATCTCCCAAAAGAAGACATACAAATGGCAAACAGGCATGTGAAAAGGTGCTCAACATCACTGATCATCAGAGAAATTCAAATCACAATTACAATGAGATGTCATCCTACCCCTGTTAAAAGGGCTTTTATCCAGAAGACAGGCAATAACAAATGCTGGCAAGGACGTGGAGAAAAGGGAACCCTCCTACACTGTTGGCCGGAATGTCAATTCATACAGCCACTTTGGAAAACTGCTTGGAGGTTCCTCAAAAAACTAAAAATCGAGCTACCAGATGATCCAGCAATCCCACTGCCAGGTATATACCCAAAGGAAAGGAAATCAGTATATCAAAGAAAGATTTGCACTTCCGTGTTTATTGGAGCAGTATTCACACAAAAGCCAATATTTGGAAGCAGCCCAAGTGTCAATCAACAAATGAATGGATAAAGAAAACATAGTACATATACACAATGGAGTATTATTCAGCCATAGAAAAGAATGGGATCCTGTCATTTGCAACATGATAGAACTAGAGATCATTATGTTAAGTGAAATGAAACAGGCACAGAAAGACAAATCTTGTGTGTTCTCACTTATTTGTGGGAGCTAAAAATTAAATGAATTCATGAAGATAGGGAGTAGAAAAATGGTAACCAGAGGCTGGGAAGAGTAACAGCAGGGTGAAGGGAAAGGAGGATGGTTAATGGGTACAAAAAAGTAGTTAGAATGAATAAGTTCTAGTATTTGATAGCAGAACGGAGTGACTATAGTCAATAATAATTTAATTGTACATTTTAAAGTAACTAAGATGGCATAGTTGGATTGTTTGTAACACAAAGGATAAATGCTCGAGGTGATCAATACCTCATTTATCCTGTTGTGATTATGGCACGTTATACACCTGCATCAAAATAACAGCTCATCTATTCCTCTTTATGCCTCCATCAGAAACCATTTCAAACAGCAACTAGAACTCACACACTGCCTAGGGGAAGACAAAATGGTACCACCAATTTGCAGAACTGTTTTGCAGTTTCTAGAAGGTAGATATACATTTACCATGTGGCCCAGCAATACTCCTAGGTTCTTACCCAACAGAAATGAAAGCTTCCATCCACACAAACACCTACAGTTAAGTTTTTATAGCAGCTGTGTCCACTGTAGCTCAAACTGGGAGCAAGTCAAATGTCCAGCAATCATTGATAAGACAAATTGTGGTACATTCATAAAATAAAATGTTCATGAATGAAAAGGGAAGAAACTACTGATACAAAGTAGATGAAAAGACACACACACACACACACACACACACACACACACTATTTCAAGAAAAACAATTATTAAAGTGCACAAGCCTTTCTAGATTTTAAATATTTTTGGAATTCAAAAACTATATGAATATTTTAGAGTTTGTTCCTGAATGGTGAAACCAAGAAAGTTTTTTTTTTTTTTTTTTTTGGGTAAAATAGAAGCAGGAGGATGACCAATAATGCAGGTAAATTCAACTGGATCATGGGCCCGCCCAGGTGTACTCTATGATTAATGTTGATTTTGTTTTTCTAAGAACTATGATAAGCTCACAAGTTGATATGGTAATTTTAAGGAGGGAAGACCAGTGCCTTCCTGATTATGTTACTGAATTAAGGGTTCCAGTTGTGAGGTGTCCAGGTTCTTGGCATGTTACACAAAGAATTGAATAACTCAGACAAATGAGAGGTGAAGAAGTGAATTTACTAGAGCAGAAAGCAGTGAAGGAGCAAAAGCAAAAGTACACTCCACAAGATGACAGTGGGCTCTAGCAATTGGCTCAAGAGCCCTGGGAGCAGTCTTTGGAAGCTTAAGTACCTCTAGAGGTTTCCTATTGGTTACACCCTATGTAAATGAAGGACTGGCTCACAGCCAATCAGACACTAGGGCGAATTGGCCCATGGCCAATCCAAGACTGGTGAGATTTGGCACCTTATGCAAAGGAAGGTCCTAGAATGAATCAGTCATTGGCCAGTGTGCAGATTTGGCCTGTGGCCAATCGGAGGCTGATGTGGTTTGGCAACTTATGCAAAGGAAGGTCCTGGAATGGGCCAATAATCAGTCAGTATGCAGACTCTTCAGCTCCAGGGAGTCTGTCCAAGTTGTCCTTAGATCCTCTATCTCCAGACCCTATTCCCCTGCCTCAATTACACAAATAAAATTAATTCATATTACAGTATTAATACTAATTCTGAGTATTTTAAAAATAGCCCAAATTAGGGTTGACTTGTAGGTCTTTGCCTCTGTAAATGCATGTGATATCAATGACAATAAAGTATCAAGGCATCAGAAGACCTCGACCAAAGACTTTTACGTCCCTTTTTTCTGTAATCAGTAGTTTCAAGCAAAAGTCAACCTATACTACTGAAATATGGATTCTTTTTCAAATATCTGAATAGCCCTGGATTATTCAGCTGACACAGCCTACTTGGATTATTCAGTTTACAGATATAGAGGTGTTTTCCATGGACTTGGTCTAGCAAGTATCCAGGTGGGGAGAAGGATGGGAGGTTCTAGTTCCTTTTATTCCCTCTTTGGGGAAGAGACAGGAGTTTAGGGCTTTTAATCATGAGTTACTGTTTGGCAGGTGACTCCCTGTACTTCAACTAAATCATAAAACAACAAACTAGTAAATTTCCTAAAAAAAAAAAAAAAAAAGAGACATTTTGAAAAAGTAAATGTTCCGATGTGACCATTTGCTCATGTTGAAAGACCTAAGTATCGTTGGAAAATGGATTCACAGATCTTGGTGTAATTTGAATAAGAATAGTGACTAATTACTTTGCTCTGAAAAAAAAAAACCAAAAAGAACTGTAACCCCATAATAGCAGAGGATCTTGAGAATTTTTCAGGGATCCCCAATAACATCAAGTAATTGCATTTAAAAAAAAAAAAAGAACACTTAGGGTAACAGGAAACAACTAACTCCTAATTACAGGAGTTGTAGGCACATTTACAGTTACAGCCTGGGGGCTTTGGGATTGAGAATAAGATACTTAAAATCCCACCACAACAACTGAAAAACAAACATCTATTTTTTTCTTATAACCTCACCTTATGTGACTGCCAAGATATGAATCTGTTAGGGCTCAACCCTTGATAAGTCCCTAACTTCTTTTGTTTAGCTTTCCTCCACTGTGGAAGTTTATAACAAATCAGTGCTTCTCAAATGTTAATAAGCGGCACAGTCACCTGGGAGGTTGTGTAAAATGCACACTCCTGGGCTTCCTCCCAGGTAACCGGATTTATTAGTTCAAGGATGGATCCCAGAAATTGGCCTTTTATGCCCTGTCCTTAGGTGATAGAAATGAAACACACTCGACCAAATGATATTTGATATTTACCCCAGCTCTAACAGTCTATGATAAACCATTTAAAAGTGAGGCTAGAGTTGGAAGTGGTGTCACTAAAGCCATGAACACTTGAATGAGAACAAAACAAAGAAAAGTTTCAGGAAAAGATCTTTGGGGCCATAGCCAGAAATATTCTGATTAATTTTTCATCACTACATTTAAACAACCAGACAACTTAAAAGCACATTACTTTAAGTGTCATCAGATCCAATCTTCACAAGTGAAAGATTGACTTAGAAAATCTGCATTTAACCATCGGGATGAAAAACAACACCTTTTCTGCAGTTGATTTCCTGAAAATGTGCATATTTTTTACATTAGATATTTAACATAAAATAAACAACAGGACCAACTTTTAAAATATGTGAAAGCTGGGCATGCTGGCTCATGCCTGTAATCCCAGCAACTCAGGAGGCTGAAGCGGGAAGATCGCTAGAGTCCAAGAGCTCAAGGCGTCAGTGAGCTACGACCGTGCCGCTGCGCTCTGGCCCGAGCAACAGAATGAGACCTGCCTGTCTCAAAGAAAGAGAGAGAAGAGAGAAAGAAAGAGAGGGAGGGAGGGATGAAGGGAGGGAAGAAAAGAAAGAAGGTTATAGTGTGCATTGATCATCAGAATTGCATTGACCGTCTCCAGTGCCCGAAGACTACCCAGACTTACTGAAACTTGAAATTCCAATGGAAGTTCTATTCCTTTCTTTTTAATCCATGCCCATGACTCTGGCTAATTTGTTAAAATCCATGAGGAAGGTAATCCATTAAGCCTGGGGTGGTAATAAATGGCTCCTAAGTGCCCACTTCCCCAAGCCCCATTGATGTAGACATTGATAATTAATCACAGCACTCTTTCCTCTAAGCCAAGATGAGGTTTCATTTCAGTGCTCAGAGCACCCCATTTTATTTGTCTGGAGTTGCCCTAAATTTTATGTCATTTACGATAGTCATTCAATAAACACTTATTGTTGTTGACTATGTGCCAAGCAGAATGCTCAGATGATTCCCTGAGAAGAGAATAAGAAAGGGTAGAAATACATACCAAAAGGCGCCAATGACAAACATTGTCCTACTTTTTTGTCCTCCGGTGTTGCCGAGAGTTGGCCAGAGCAAAGATGCAGCTTGTGCCCGTTTTTGGTAGAAAAACAAATACATAAATTATACTATATCCACAGAGTGAAGCAACACCCAGCAGTAAAAACTCATTACAGCCACTTGCTACAAGATGAATGAATATTAGAACACAATGAAAGACTGAAATAAAAAAACTGAAAAGAAAAAAGAGCTAGTCCCAGAAGACCCCATGAGGAACGTACAGGGAAGGGTAAAGAAAAACAGAAGACACTATAAATGTTCTATTAATGGGGTTGGGTGGTGAATCTTCAGGTATCCATTATTTTATAATAAATAATAAAAACTGTGCATGGATTAATAATGAGACTGTGCCATAAAGCCAGGATTGTGGCTAATCCAATTCCCCCACACACACTGAGGTCCATTCTTGGGGAGGAAGGACACATTTTAGCAACTTTGTTAAGAACGCCAGACTAAGGATCATAAACGCTACTGCCTACATGCTCCTTGAACCAAACCTCTGGAATCCACCTCACCACAAGAATTTATAAGGATAGACTCTTAAAGACAAGGAGCACTGCAGAAAGGGCAATGCATGAAGTCCAAGTTACTGGTATGAAAAAAATCCCAGAAGCCAAAAAGTCCTCAGCCAATATGATGAACTAATTCATGTTACTCATATTTTCTTTACTTTTGAAAGGAAGTTTGGAATACCCACAGGAGCACTTTAGTTCTGAAATTGCTAGAGTAAATAAAAGAAATGTTATATAACTCATTTCTAAAAGAACGAGAGAACTATATTAACAGATTGACAGTATTCATAGTTTAATTAGGAAATCCGTTGATGCTGTTAAGAAACTCGGCATATTTTAATTTAGATTGACGTTCCTCAAGATATAGGTATAAGCGATGTTCATTCAATAATAAATGTCACAGAGTGTGAGAGATTGATGTCTGGAAAAAGCTTACAGTCAAGGAGTACATAAAATGTGTTCTGGATCATGAGGATGTTTTCAAATCAAAGCTATGTCTTTGAAAAAGTATTCGGGTTGTGAAATTGATGCACACTTGAGATAAAAGAAAGGAGTTAAAAGAAAAGTCTTATTAGACTGATTTGAAACTGGTTTAAAAAGGAATCATCTAACCAGGTGTATTCTGTGGCTAACATTTTAAATATGGCCACTACAGCTGTTAAGGGGAGGGGTAGAAAAGTTATCTTAATTATTTATTATGTTATCTATTACACTGAATTCTAAAGAGTCATATGAAAGAATAGATTCTTCGCAGGAGCAATGCAAACATTTCTCTACTATCATTCAAAGACCAAGTGATGGCTTTCAGAAATAGTTGGATCTTTTCTTAAAATTTTTATACTCCTCACCTCACTTAGTCCTCAGAACCCTCTAAGATGAAAGTTCTTGTTTCCCACAATTTCAGATAAGGGTTTCAGAGATTAAGTAACTTGTTCTAAATCACACAGCTAGGGAGCTGTGTGAGCAACACATCTAAGACAGGAGCAGATCTACCCAACCCAAAGCCTGTGTCTGCCATTATCGGGCCAACATGGCGCAGGGGCACCAGCAGCCTTCAGAGAGGGATTCCTGGATTGGATGCCCTGCTGGCCTGGTGGGGAGGAGAAGCGCTGGAGCACATGCTCAATATAAGGACTCTTACTGGATTACCTGTTAGTGCTGTGGCCTCTGCCTTGAGCTGAGCCTGGCGTTCCCTCTGCTAGAGGAACTGGGGTTGGGAAGTGTTCTCATTGCTTCCCAGGAGGACTTTCAACCAATCCTCCTGTTTTTGTTCCCACTTGCACCTCCAAGAGGTGGCTGATGACATCAATTCCTGAGGCTTCCTGGAAGCTGTGGCTCAATTCAGCCTGTGTCTCAGTTTCCTCTTGACCAGCTTAGGTTGTAGGTTTCCCCTTCTGCAAAATCAGTGACCAATATATCCATCTGGTTTAGAGCCTCTCCAGTGCTGTTACTTTCAGTGAGCATGTCCTCCTATTCACTTTGTCCTTGTAGGTCTACGCCTTTTTTATTCCTTTTATATCATTCTAATGCAATTTTCAGTGGAGCAATCAACATATTTGTTCAATGCCCCTTGCTTAACTGGCTCTTTGAAACAAAATTATATTCATGGACAAGAAAAATTTGCACCTAAGCCTTTACGTGAGCTAAGGGTTTTACACAAAGTCTACTTTCAACATGTAGAACATTAGGGCCCAGAAGCTCTAATTGTAAACAGGCGAGCTGTGTCCTTACTGCAGACATTTTTGCAAATATGACCACCTACAATTACATAGTCTGTTTTCAAGCTCGGAGAAAGCACTGAGAAAAGCCAGCCCCAGCCATTATCAACTGTTCATGTCTCCAGTAACAAGACCATCATTTACAGCATGAGTTAGACCATTTTTCACAAAGCTTACCCACTGTTATTTTAGGGCAATGCTATGAAATGGTGCAGCCTACTAAATTGTACCATTGCCAGAGCTCTGGGCACTTTGTATCTAAATTTTGGAATTGTACAACAGAGCAATAATATATCACTTGCAAGAGAATGGAGGTAATTTCTTGACATAGTCCTTTAAGCCAAAACTAGGTTAACCAATCCAGTTGTCTAAGTTATGTTTCCGTAGCCCAAAGGGAGAACTTAGCTGACTGCTGATATTAACTGGGCAGTTTCTTCACCTGACCTTGCTCCCTAGCATGGTCAATAAGAAGTGGGCAAGAAAAGACTTGAGCATATAAGAACCACAAAGCCTACGTTCCTGACTGTTCCCCACATGCACACTAGAAAATAAAAGGTATAACAAAGCAACGTTTTAAGATGTCACTTCTATTGCTCACCCCCATTCTAGGAGACCCTTAAGGAACCTTCCCCTGGAAGTATCTTAGGAGAGTATCCTAAGAGACTTTTTGTCAATTTACCATGTGATAATCCTTCCTTCATTTGGAATTATAAGTTCTACACTATTCATGTCCCAGAGAAAAGGTATATAAATTACAATAAAGAATAGGAATGAAATGTGAACATGTCCTACAAATTTCTAACATCATGCTTTCTTGTCCTAAGATCTTACACGTGCTTGAAATTAGAGAAAGCCCACCTCTCACATCCCCATAGAAAGAAGGAAAATCACAATGGATTTGATTACTGGCTATGATCTCAGATATAAACAAGAAGTAAGTAAAGATGCTCCACACTACATGTCATTAGAAAATTGCAAACTAAAACAACAATGAGATGCCACTGCATACTTACACACCAAATACTGTCGAGGATGTGGAGCAACAGGAACTCTCATTCATTACTGGTGGGATGCAACATGGTACAGCTACTTTGAAAGACAGTTTGGCAGTTTCACACTAAGTTAAACATACTATTACCATGTGATCCAGCAATCATCCTCCTTGGTATTTACCCAAATGAATTGAAAACTAATGTTTGCTTGAAAACTGCAACAGATATTTACAGCAGGCTTATTCACAATTGCCAAAACTTGGAAGCAACCAAGATGTCCTTCGGTAGGTGAGTGGATAAATGAACTGTGGTACATCCAGACAGTAACATATTATTCAGTGCTAAAAAGAAATGCGCAATCAAGCCATGAAAAGACATGGAGGAAACTTAAATGCATGTTACTTATTGAGGAAGCCATTCTGAAAAGGCTACATACTGTATGATTTCTACTGTATGACATTTCGGGAAAAGGCAAAATGATGGAGATAGTAAAAATATCATTGGTTGCCAGGGGTTGGGAGTTGGAAGAGGGTTAAATAGGCAGAGCTCAGAGGATTTTTAAGGCAGTGAAACTACTCTGTATGATACTGTAATGGTGGATCCGCGTCATCAAACATTCATCAAAACGCATAGAATGTATCCCACCAAGAGTGAGGCCTAATGTAAACCATGAACTCTGAATGATAATGGTATGTAAGAATTGTAACAAATGTGCCACTCTGTGTAAGGTATTGATAATGGGTGAGACTGTGCCTGTGGGGGATATATGGGAACTGTCTTTTTTGCTCAATTTTGCTGTGAATCTGAAAATGTTCTACAAAAAAATAAAGTATATTTTAAAATAAATCTTAAATGAGTTCATCTCATCTCAGGGAAGCAATAACCAGATTACATCCACAGAACATGGTCAGGTTTGTCAAGGGAGGAAGGGAGGGAGGGAAAGAGGGAAAGAAGGAAGAGGGAGGAGAGGGAAGAGAAGAGAAGGAGAGGGGAGGGGAGGGAAAGGAAGGAGGGTGGGAAACCCTCATTAACAGAGGGTTGAGAAACCAGGATGGACGATAACTGATTATTACTATAGCTGACCCCTAGAACAACATGGCTTTGAACTATGCTGGTCCACTTATATGAGATAGTTTTCAATAAAAGTTACACCAAGTGTGCTTGCCTCTTCTGCCTTCACTTCCACCTCCTCCACCTTTTCTGCCTCTTGCCAACCCAAGACAGCAGGACCAAGCCCTCCTCTGATAACTCCCCAGCCTACTCAACATGAAAAAAATGAGGATAAAGATCTTTATGATGATTCCTTTCCACTTAATGAATAGTAAATACATTTTCTCTTCCCTTTGATTTTCTTATTAACATTTCCTTTCCTGTAGCTTATATTATTGTAAGAATATAGTATATAATACAAATAACATACAAGATATGTGTTCATCAACTCTTCATGTTACAGGGAAGGCTTCTGGTCAGTAGGAGGCTATTAGTAGGTAGCTTTTGGGGAGTCAAAAGTTATATTCAAATTTTTTACAGCATGTGGGATCAGCACACCTAACCCCTGCTCTGTTCAGGGGTCAACTGTGTATTAGTTTTCTGTTGCTGCCTAAAAAACTACCACAAATGTGGCTTTAATATCAGGCGTTTATTGTCTCATAGTTTCTGTGTGTCAGGAACATGCCAAGGCTTAGCTGGTTTCTTCACTCAGGGTCTCACAAGGTTGCAATCAGGGTGTCACTGGGGCTGCATTTCATCACAGGCTTAACTGGGAAAAATTTGCTTTCGAGCTCCCCAGGATTAATTTCCATGCAGCTGTAGAACTCATAACCACTTGCTTCTTCAAGGTCAGAAGGAAACAGTATCTCTGACATCAAGGAGGGTCCCAGTTCCTCTTTTAAGGGCTTTCACCTTTAATGCAGACCCATCCAGAACGATCTCTTTGATTAACCCAAAATCAACTGATTAGGACCTTAATGATACATCCATTTATCTTTGCCATACAACATAACATCATCACAGCAGTGGCATCCCATTACCTTTGACATATTCTATTGACCAGAAACAAATCACAGGTGCTACAAATACTCAAGGAGAGGAGATTGTGAAAACCTGTGACTCATTGGGAATCCCTTTACAGTGCATCACCCACAATTACTCCTTTTTTTTTTTTTTTTTGAGACAGGGTCTCACTCTGTCACCCAAGCTGGAGTGCAGTGGTGCAATCATGGCTCACTGCAGCCTCGACCTCCCAGCTCAGGTGATGCTCCCACCTCAGCCTCACAGGTAGTTGGGACTTACAGGCACAGGCCACCACACTCAGCTAATTTTTTGTATTTTTTGTAGATGCGGGGTTTTGCCACGTTGCCCAGGCTGGTCTCAAACTCCGGGGCTCAAGCGATCCACCTGCCTCAGCCTCCCAAAATGCTGGGATACAGGTGTGAGCCACTGTATTAGTCCGTTCTCACACTGCTATCAAGACTTACCTGTGACTGGGTGGTTTATAAAGAGGTTTAACTGACTCACTGTCACACGTGGCCGAGGAGACCTCAGGTAACTTACAATTGTGGCAGAAGGCAAGAGAGGAGCAGAGTCATATCTTGCATGGCAGCAGGCGAGAGAGCACGAATGAGTGAAGGAGGAAGAGCCCCTTATAAAACTATCAGATTTCATGTGAACTCAATCACTATCACGAGAACATGGAGGAAACTGCCCCTGTGACCCAATCACCTCCCATCAGGTCCCGCCCTTGACTCATGAGAATTATGGAGATTGTAATTCCAGATGAGATTTGGGTGCAGACACGAAGCCAAACCATATCAGCCACCATGACTGGGCCATATTTCCTTAAGTAGAAAATAAAATGGAGTTGTTATGAAGGATTTTTAACTACATCAGTCTCTTGGGCTACTGATTCATTTTCTTGTTGAACTATGAAAAGAATAAATTAATTAATTTAGGGCCTGGCTAGGACAGGAGAGTCTGTTTTAATCTTTGTTCAAAAACTGCCCTCAGATACATCCATTGACTGGGCGTGGTGGCTCATGCCTGTAATCCCTGCACTTTGGGAGGCCAAAGTGAGCAGATCACAAGGTCAGGAGTTCTAGACCTGCCTGGCCAACATAGTGAAACCCTGTCTCTACTAAAAATACAAAAATTAGCCAGGCGTGGTGATGCGCGCCTATAATCCCAGCTACTCAGGAGGCTGAGGCAGAGAATCGCTTGAACCCAAGAGGCAGAGATTGCAGTGAGCTGAGAGATTGTACCATTGTACTCCAGCCTGGGCAACAAAGTTAAATTCTGTCTCAAAAATAATAATAATAATACATTCAACAGGGTAAAGGTGCAAGACATAGTAGCCCTCTGGCTGTCTTTTGACTGTCAGTCACACAAACCATTGAGAAATGAGCAGACACCATGTTTATGGGATGAAAAAGAGCAATATGTTGAAAATGAGTCATCTGCTTTTCTTTTTGCCTTCCCTAACCTGCTCTATAAGACATTCATCGGCCTGCAGGATGGCTAGGATTTGATACCAAAAGAATGCCAAGAGAAAGACCTTAGCTTTTGACACACAGGCAAATGAAATTTTTCAGCAAGCAAATAACTTGAGTATAGACCACTCCTTTCAGATGGGATTGTTTGTATTCCTTCACTTCCTCTGCTGGACATCAAGGGCCAGTTTGGCAGAATGGGCCATAAAGAGGCCTTGGGCTGAGAGAGAACGTGCAGTGTCAGAACCCCAGCAGCAGCAGGAGGTGGCCCCACAGCAAAGGTTGGAGGAGCTAGAGGCTTGCAGGCTGGATGGAGGATGCAGCTGACAGCAGCAGGAATCACGGGCGCTGAGACAGACAGGAGCGTCACAGGCTCTACCCAAGCCCAGCCAGGCAAGAGTGACGTTACCCCACTGCAGATGTCACTGGGAACAGCAGGGGCAAACTGCTGCCATCTGAGCTGGGGCCACAGCCCTTGCGTCCGAGGAAGCAAAAACACTGATTCCAAAGACCCACACTTCCTCTAGCAGCTCCAAGATAGCATAAGCCATGCCCCTCCAACCCATGCACCTGCACACCATCTTCAGGCAAAGGGGAGGCTGAGAAACTGACCACACGTGAAGAATGCTCCCATTTGTATTTTTAAAATGAGTTTATAAAACAATGTTATATATTTTGTAGTAGAATAAATCTATATATGTAAGTTCCTAGAAGTTGGTCTAGATGTATACAGACCAGACTCCGCAGGAATGAGGCTGGACTGAGAGCAACTTTACCAAATACAGATTTCTGAATTCCGTGTATAATCAAGACTTAACTCACAAATGAATCACTTGGGGGCCGGGCGTGGTGGCTCATGCCTGTAATCCCAGCACTTTGGGAGGCTGAGGCCGGCGGATCACAAGGTCAAGAGATGGAGACCATCCTCGCCATGATGAAACACCATCTCTACTAAAAATATAAAAATTAGCCGGGTGTGGTGGCACATGCCTGTAGTCCCAGCTACTCGGGAGGCTGAGGCAGAAGAATCGCTTGAGTCCAGGAGGCGGGGGTTGCAGTGAGCCAAGATTGCGCCACTGTACTCCAGCCTGGCAACAGAGCAAGACTCCATCTCAAAAAAAAAAAAAAATCACTTGGGAAATTTGTTGATAAAATACATACTGTTTGGCCTTGCCCTGAACCTTCAGAATCAAATTGTACTAGGTGGAGGACTGGGATTCTCCACTGTTCAGAGGTAGTTCAGGGGCCCATGAACCCGAGCTACTGATGCAAACCTCATCTGCAGACCTGCATTTTGGAACTGCTGCAGAAGGTTCTGTTTTTTCCAGCACTGATTTCCTAAACTTGATCAACAACAAGTATTAGGTTTGAGTCATGTCTGAATGATCTCCTGATCTGTCAAAGCAGATAAACAGCAAAGTTTCATTCCGACTGTGAAAGCATTCTTTACTAGAATGTGAACTTCATGAAGACAGGGATGTTGTGTGTTTTACAGTTGACTGGATGAATGAATAAATGACGAGCCTGCAAACCTGTTCACGTCCCCAACAGCAAGCGAAATAGCCGTGTGTAATGAGATGTCTGTCATGGCCTCAAAATTTAAGGGATTTATTTCCTTCCCTATTCTTTGTGCTCCAATACATCTCAATAGGAGAAATCAAATTGCTTCTGCCCTCTAAAGTAGCTGGGTCTCCGAGCAGCCTTGCTTTCCTCCAACGCCAGCCTTGCACTCTGCCACATGCACCACAAAGAGACATAAACCGGATTCCAGAAATCCCTGCAAAGTCACATTTTTACTGATGACTCTAAAAGAGTCCCCAAAGGGAGACATACAAGGAGCAAAACCTCCCCCAAATTCCATTCCCCTATTTCTCCTTTAGGAGTCTTGGCATCACATCGCAGCTGCCTCTGACCCCTCCCCTGTCCCCCAGCTTGCCGGCCTGCACTCGCCCCCCGACCATGCCTCCTCCTTCTCTGCTGCCCCCCCTCCTCCTCTGGCCTTTTTGATCTCTTCCACTTTTCAGAGAGTAGTAACCCCACACCCTCTTAAATGACTGGATAGTAATAGATTCACACTCTTCACACAACTAAGTAAGGTAAGTGTTCTGACCATGTGTGAGGAAGGCGAGGCTAAGCTGTGATGTTCAGTAGGCTAGGTGTTCTAAACACATTTCAACATGATATTTTCCATTTACAGTAGGTTTATTGGGACATAGCCCCATCGTAAGTCGCGGAGCATCTGTATTTGCAGATTAGGTGCTGGATACATATTTGCTAATTTCCAAAAAAGCTTCAGGTAACACACCTGCCTTTTCAAAAAGAATACGCCTGGGGAGTAAAAAAGCAACCAAGTCATTTCTGAATACAAAGGACAACTGTGTATGTAAATATATGATAGGAATAGTCATTCAAACATGAAATTGATCCTGGAGGACTCATAAAATAAACTGTAGGCGATCCAAACATCTCCTGTGGATTAGCAGCCAATTAATTCTACTGACACTGTACAAGGAATGGTTTCTATTAGGGGGGCTTTGAAAGGAGGCCGTGGCAAGTCATTGCCCGATATCCACCTTCCTAATGAGAAAAGCGTGTCTGGCTACTGGACCAGATTTGCATCCGTGACTATGTCCTGCCGGTGGCTAAACCCCAGCTGGACGGGATTATGCCTGAAGAGCACAGATTCAGGGAATCTGTCTTTTCCCTCTGGTCCCCAACATACCTGAGAAAGAGCTATCGGAGGAGGAGGAAGAGGAGGAGGCCGCCATCAGTATGGCATAAAGGGAGAACTTAACAAGGGTTTTAGGCTCATTAGTACCGAATGGTGCAAAATAGTCGGATGCGAGAAAGTAGGTCATTGAGAAAGAAAGGAGAGACTCCCAGAGAAAATCATGCTCTTCACCCCGACACAGCGATTCCTGGGAGTGGAGCGCAAGGCGTTGTTGTGTTGTTTCTCCACACACACTCTCTGAAATGCAAATCGGCAACAAATCGCCTCGCAGGCCGGCGAGAGCAGCCGGAACGCTCAGCCTCCGAGCCCTGTCAAGTGCAGTTCACGCAGAGCAAAATTAATGCTGTAAACGAGAGGCAAAGTTCACTTATGAGCAACTCTCTAATGGGCAATTACCTCTTCTCTTTGCTTTCATTCCTTTTTCCTTTTTTTTTCCCCCTAGCGTTAAGGTATAGTAGGCAATAGAGGATATGAAGGAGACGGCAGTTTTATTTAGTCTGGCTAAGGAGGCAGCTTTTATGCATTTTCTGAGGTGTGTATAATTACAGGTGCAGTTAATGTGCTTAAGAGCTTAGGGGAAGCAATTGTATATGAAAGATAACTTCCTAACAGACAGCTTTATTACAGCTGGGCCCGGCAGCCTCTCGGCTCCAGAATTATGCACACTCCTCCGCTCTTCCCGTCCCTCCTGTCCTAGCGGGGCTTAGCCCGGGAAGGATGCTGTCACCTGTGGAAATATTTCAGCGAGGCCTCAGGAGTCACACGTGTGCTTAATACGCATCCTCCAGCCTCTCAGAGCTCCCTGAAAAACAGAAGCCCAGAAAAGGGCAGGCCAGGACCAAAGATCCTAGCAGCCCACCCCTGCCCCAGAAGGGACCCGAGCAACCACGTGGAAGCATCTTAAGAACCCAGATGGGAAGCTCCATTCAGCCGTTCTCAAATGAAGATGGGACTGGAGTGGTAGGAGCAGCATTCCGTGTGAGTCACTGAGTCTGCTGCCACGCAGCGCCCTACCGAAGTCCCATCCGGGGCAATCACGGACAAACTATTGTGGACTTAACAATGTCCCTTCCCTGAAGGACCAGATGGCCAGGTGAGGAGCATGTTCTCTGCCAAGGCGACAGGCCCACACCAGGCACAGAATCAAGACTATCATTATGGAAAATGCAATGTGGCTCCGTGCTTTCATGGGGCTGGATCAGGAATCAAACCCACAGGGAGAAAAAACTAGAAGGACATGAAGAGCCAGGAAGGGTGACAGGGACCATGAGAGGAGAAGCAACAGACGCAGAGTCACCTCTCTCCCTCTCTCTCTGCCTCTCTCCGTCCCTCTCAGTCTCTCTGTCTCTCTGTCCCTCTCCGTCTCTGTCTCTCTGTCCCTCTCTGTCTCTCTCCGTCCCTCTCTGTCCCTCTGTGTCTCCATCTCTTTGTATCTCTCTCTGTCCCTCTCTCTGTCTCTGTGTCTCTCTCTGTTTTTCTGTTTCTCTCTGTCTCTCTCTGTTCTTCTTTGTCTCTCCCTGTCCCTCTCCATCTCTGTCTCTGTATCTCTCTCTGTCCCTCTCTGTCTCTGTGTCTCTCTGTCTCTCTGTGTCTCTGGTTTTCTGTTTCTGTCTCTTTCTGTTCCTCTGTCTCTCTTTGTCCTCCCCATCTATCTTTCATCTCACTCTATCTCTCTCTGTCTTTTTATATCTCTGTGTCTCTGTCTCTATGTGTGTCTCTGTCTCTCTCTCTCTCTCTCTCTCTCTGTCTCTCTGTCTCTCTGTCTCTCTGTCTCACACACACACACACAAACACAAACACACAGAGACAGAGAGACAGAGAGAGAGATTTGCCAAAACCACTAACTGGGACAGAGACACAGATGCAGAGAACGACGCACTGAGAGCCTTGGCCATGAAGCCTCCCCGGAAAGCTGCAACTCGAACTGTCCTTTGCCCTTCAAAGGTTGAGACAAAGACTGTTGGTTTTTCTGTTTTTTAATGTCAGAGCTTTGTATTTTTGTGAATGTAAGCACAGCTCATGATATCATCTCCTGGTACTTACTACATGTTTCGCCTGACAGAGCTCAGAACACCCTGTCCCCGTCCACACGGGTTGCAAACGGGAAAAGCAGTGGGCCAAGGCTTAGACTAGCTGTGACGGTTTATAGCCTGCATTTTCCGGGTTTTCTTACAATGATCCTCTTCAACTTCCTGGAGAAACAGAGTCCATTCCAGAACTTATTTTCTGCGTCTTTTTCCTCGTTCCTCACTCACCCAAGCCCCATTCATATGACTTTTTATCTGGATCCTTCCTCTCAAAAAGTATTTGTTTTCACAGAGAATCCAACACTTCCACCCTTCAATACCAGCAGCCCCGTGCCCAGTCTTTTACTCCCAGAATACTGTGCTTGGTAAATGTTATGAAAATGATCTGGGATGGGATGGGCGTGGTGGCTCACACCTGTAATCCCAGCACTCTGGGAGGCTGAGGCAGGTGGATCACAAGGTCAACAGATCAAGACCATCCTGGCCAACATGATGAAACCCTGTCTATACTAAAAATACAAAAATTATCTGGGCATGGTGGCGTGCGCCTGTAGTCCCAGCTACACAGGAGGCTGAGGTAGGAGAACTGCTTGAACCCAGGCAGAGGTTGCAGTGAGCCAAGACTGTGCCACTGCACTCCAGCCTGGCAACACAGCAAGACTCCATCTCAAAAAAAAAAAGAAAAGAAAAGAAAAGAAAGAAAATGATCTGGGCTGGTGCTGGTCATGTTGCTTAATGCAGTGCCACAGGGGCACCAGCAACTGCTGCCTTTCTGCTTTTCCATTTGAGCCCACCCCTGTCACCCCACAGTCCACAGGGGCTGCCGGACCTCAGCCATCATGTCCACTTGGAAAGGCTACAAGGTGCCTCTCCCAGCTGAATGACTGTCCTTACAGGGCCTCCTGGAAGTCCCCACTCACACCTCTGTTCACATATCTTGGTCAGCCTAGTCAGCTCCTCGTAGCTTACGGCAAGGGAAACCAAATGGTCCAGACTTTTACTGAGCCTCGTTACTCCAAGTCAAATGAGGGTACCATTATGAAGGAAGAAGAGAACATTGGATATCAGAAAGCAACTGATAAATTACGTTTAAGTCAAAACTGAAATGAAAAACCTTTCATTCATTCAACAAACATGTATTGAATGTCAGCTCAGCGCCAGCTCCCTTCTGCAGGGTCCACACCCAGCCCTCTGGGGTTGCTGTCACTTTGCCCTGACAGATGCTGGCTGTGTAGTTCACTCCAGGCAGCCCCACCGTGGTGTCATGTGGCAGGGGCAGTGACACCTCACACCTCGATCACCTCTTAGCAGACATTCAGTTCCTACGTGCCCAGACTCCAGGGAACACGTGTCAATCCCTCTGAATAATTCTCCAGAATCAACTCCCAATAGAACTTGTGGAAGTCCCCCACGGCAGGGGGAAGAGACCCAGCACACTGATACCCTCTCCGAAGATACCCTCACCATCAGCCTCTGGCTTCTAGGGTGGCTTTGTACTATGTTCTCCAGAATTCTCTTCTGTGTATGGTTCTAGGCTAGGGTGGGCCACAGAGACATTGTGCACAAGATTTAGAAGATGGAGGTGGAACTGCAGAGTGGTTTTGATGTCCTGAAGGCAGGCTGGCTGCAGGATCATCTGCTGTCTCACCTCTTTGCCATGGGGCAGTACCCGCATGCCCACCCTCTCCAGCTCCCCTCATGTCTACTCAGCCTCTCCAGGTCCCTCGCCAACTGGGTGCAGCCCGCAGGCCTACACCTCTGCAGGCCCCCACAGCGCTGAGTTGATGCCAGTGAGAGTCAGGGGCCGATCCTCGCAGGTTTCAGTTGCCGTTGTGGGTCCCAGCTCATCTCACAGATTTCACTTTCCCTCTGCTCTCGTTCACATGCAATGTCCCTTCCCACTGCTCAGCTGCCTGGTCCTCAGCTGGCTCCAACTCAGCAGCAGGTGCAAAGGAGCAGCCCCCACGGCTGCCCCGGCTCCCACAGCTACATTGCATCTGACCCTGTGACATTGCCCATCACACAGAGCAGTGACGTTTCTCTAGCCAAACCCCGACCGAGATGCCCCTGATGAATTTTCCGCTTCTTTTTTTTTTTTTTTTTTTTCCGAGACGGAGTTTCGCTCTTGTTACCCAGGCTGGAGTGCAATGGCGCGATCTCGGCTCACCGCAACCTCCGCCTCCTGGGTTCAGGCAATTCTCCTGCCTCAGCCTCCTGAGTAGATGGGATTACAGGCACGCACCACCATGCCCAGCTAATTTTTTGTAGTTTTTAGTAGAGACGGGGTTTCACCATGTTGACCAGGATGGTCTCGATCTCTTGACCTCGTGATCCACCCGCCTCGGCCTCCCAAAGTGCTGGGATTACAGGCTTGAGCCACCGCGCCCGGCTAATTTTCCGCTTCTTTTACAGAGCCTGATGCAGGTGGCCACTGGGCTGATGCTGGCAGCACCTACCTTTCCACACTCCCCTTTGCAAGGCCTGCCTGGGTGATTAGCACCTCACTTCAGAATGAGGTTACATGTGGCAACTAATGCTTGTTCTCAGCCTTTGGGGTTTTGCGACTTTCAGCTGAAAGTCATTGCCTGGAAGAATTGTGTTTAACATGCTGTCATATGTGGTAGTAGATAGATGGTAGACAGATAGATGATAGATAGATAGATGATAGATAGATAGATGATAGGTAGATAGATAGATGATAGATAGATAGATGATAGATAGATGATTGATTGATAGATAGATAGATAGATAATAGGTAGATAGATGATAAATAGATAGATAGATGATAGACAGATGATTGATTGATAGATAGATAGATAGATAGATAGATAGATAGATAGATAGATAGAT
>NW_022437045.1:581324-668896 GCF_009761245.1 Sapajus apella | reverse complement strand
GATAGATAGATAGATAGATAGATAGATAGATAGATAGATAGATAGATAATGTTAAATATGCAGGCTGAGTGGGGTGGCTCAAGCCTGTAATCCCAGCACCTTGGGAGGCTGTGGTGGACAGATTACTTGAGCCGAGGAGTTTGAGACCAGCCTGGCTGACATAGCGAGATCCCATTTCTACAAAAAATACAAAAATTAGCCACCTATAATTCCAACTACTCTGGGATTGGGGGGAAGATCACTTGGCCCAGGGCGGCTAAGGCTGCAGTGAGCTGTGACCCTGCTACTGCACTCCAGCCTGGGGGACAAAGCTCAGAAAAAGGAAATCAATAATTTTTAATTAAAAATTAAAATAATAATAAAATAAATATGCAGAATTGCTCTATCACACTGTTCTGAGAGTTCAGGCCATGGGGCTATCTAAAAAAACAAACACTGTAACAGGGTCCTTGCCGCTGAGGACTCCTGTGGCTCTGATTATATTAATGGAAATAAGAGAACCCACTTTATGTTCATCTCTCCATTACACTGAATAACATAATATTTGGCATAAATATGTCCCAGATATGATTTGACTAAACTTGAAATATTATTATTAATATTGAAAAACAGAATTCATACCTGAAATGTTTTCTTAGCGATATGTTAGTTTATAGTTATCGATTAAAAATCATGTTCAATAAACTTAAGTGCTTTTATAGATAACAAAATGATTGCCTCTTTTATAAGGGAAGGACATCGTTATTTAATTGTATACATCAATTTAATTTCATTTTAAATAAATAAGATTCTGATAGTAGATTACATGGAATATTTCTTGTGTGTAAATTAACTAAGAATTTAAAGATGATCTTGACAAAGCCATGCTCAAAAGCACAGCATTTCCCAAACTGTTTTACAGAATGGAATACTAACAAGTGTTACCGACAATAATAAAGAATATTTCTTTGGTCAAATAGGTTTGGGACACTGAGTTAACAAAATTCAAATTGATTTCTTTACCTCAAGGATCCTAGTGTCCTATACTGGCATTCTTAAAATTCATCAAGAAGAAGTTTAATTAGAAGCAAGATTTTCCAACTTTATTTGCCATCGGAACACTTTTTTTAAAGTATTTTGGGAAACCAGTTGATACGGTTTGGCTGTGTCCCCACCAGAATCTTACCTTGAATTGCCATCATCCCCCCCAACCCGCAACGTCAAGGGTGGGGCCAAGTAGAGATCATGAATCATAGAAGCACTTTACTCCATACTGTTCTCCTGGTAGTAAGTCTCACCAGGTCTGATGGTTTTGTAAACAGGAGTTCCCCTGCACAAGCTCTCTTGCCTTCCACCAGGTAAGACATGTCTTTGGTCCTCCTTTGTCTTCCACCATGATTGTGAGTCCTCCCCAGCCATGTGGAACTGTGAGTCTATTAAACCTCTTTTCTTTATAAATTACCCAGTCTCAGGTATGTCTTTATTAGCAGCAAGAGAACAGACTAATACACCAGCGTACTAAAGAACACACTTTGGGAAAATATCACAGGAAAGCTATATAATTTCTCAAAACAACTTTTGAGTCAATAATGGACAACATTTAATTATATATCATATACATACTAAATATATATCATATATATGATATAAATACATACAGATTTCAAGTTATATACTGGCTAATGTCTTGACTGTGTTTTATTGAGGTCATTATTTTATCATGACAACTCTATATTATTACTCCTACATACACAATGCCAATAACACTGCAGCACATTCTAAAGTCAAACATAAAGGACTAATTTAGGAAATTTCACTGCTAATACCACAATAATTTGTAGAGCATTTACTGCCAATAATGTGATTTTGCCCTTTATTTACCAAATTATTTCTCTTTAGCCTAGATGACACTAGAAGGCAGGAGTTCAGTGCTGACATGTAAGAAAAAATCATGATCATTCTAGTTCTATTAGGTGGAATAAATAACCTAAAAATCCTCCCACTAAAACTATGCCTTAAAAATGTGAATAAAGTACAGTAAGTGCTCCTTATCTGTGAGTTCCCCATTCAGGGATTCAATCAACTGTGGATGAGAATATTCAAAAAATAAATATAAAGCAAAAAACAATAATACAATGGTTTTGAAAATACAAATTAAAAACAATATGGTGAAACAGCTATTTGCACAGCTTTTTTAAATTGTATGAGGCATTATGAATAAACTAGAGATGACTTGAAGTATACGGGGGGAATACGTGTGGGGTAAGTTATATGCAAATTCTAGAGCTGCCATTTTATATAAAGGACTTGAGCATCCACAAGATTTTGGTATCCACAAAAAATCCTGGAACCAATCGCCTACAGACACCAAGGGACAACTGTATAGGAAATATCCTGTGAAATTCATAGTGAAACTGATACAAAAAAAAGACTCTCCCACGGGCTATAAATGAACTGGAAATTAGAAACTAGAAAGTTAAGGCTGTCTGTTGGAGCAGCCGTAGCTCTAACGACACCAAGAGGCTTAGGTTTTAACGTCTCACAAGCACAGACAATAGGAGCTTAGCCCCAACAAGACTGGGAGTTAGAACCGAGACCCCCTGATGAAGACAGAGCCCTCGAATGGTTATAGTCTCAATAAAAAGATGATTTTTAAAAATCCATTCACTAGCCCAGAGAAACATTCAGGAAGCTACTTAATTATTAACTGAGCTTTGGCTGGAAATAGCCTCTTAGAATTTGCAATGGTGAACTTACCCTCACTCAAATTTTTGGTTTGAATTTATATGCTCATGTGGTCCAGAAACCTCCATGCCAAGAAAGTAAGATAGAAATATTTCCAATATGCTTATATTCTTAAGGTGTCTTGCAGAAGAAAACTCAAAAACTACTCAGGAGGTAGATGTGAGGGTTGCATCACAAACTCATTCCCCAGAAAAATTCACAAAGAGAAACCCACCAAAGAAATACTCATGACATAGAATGTAAAATACATGAGGAAAAAATCCACTATGAGAGAAAAGGATCAACAAGCACCCAAAACAACACAATTAAACCCCTAAGAACTAAGGATAATAGAGCAATTAGACACTCTATGTATGAGTGAATATGTAAAAGACATAAAAAAAGGAAACAAAGACATAAACCCAAGAAACTGCTATAAAAACAGACATTTTTTAAACTATCCAAACAGAACATCTAAAAATGAAAAATGTAGTCACTGTGTTTTAAAACTAAACAGATAGGTTAATTAGACAGCAGGTTAGACAGAGGTGAGTGAAGGAATTGGTGAATCAGAAGATATTTCTGTGAAATTTTCCAAGAATGAATAACAGAGAGATGAAGAAATGGAAAATGTTTTAATTTGAGAAACATTGAGGATAAAATGAGAAGATCTAACAATTTTCTAAAAGAAGATTCAGAGAGAGAAAATAGAAAGAGGAAGAGGCAATATTTTCAGAATTAAAGAAAGACAGGAATCCTATAATTCTGGAATCACTTCAAATACCAAACACAGTAAATAAAAATAAATCTCACTTAACACATTTAGAGAAATACTGTAAAAATGCTAAAGACAAAGAGAAAAATTTTATGTGAAGCATAGAAAAAAACATAGATTACTCACAGAGGACCAAAAGTCAGATTGACAACAGAGTTTTCAACTACAATAATAGAACCCAGCAAACAATAGAAAATATTTTCAAAGTACTAAAAGGAAAAAAAAAACCAGTCATCTTAGAATTCTAAATCCAGCTAAACTAGAATTGAAGAATGAGGACAAATACAGACATTTTCAAACAAATTAAGACTTCACTTGAAAAAAATGACAATTAAAATATTATTTCAGCAAGAAGAAAAATTAAACATAGAGGAAAATGTTGAGGTGAAAGTTGAGCAAAGAAATCAGTAAATATGTGGATGTTTGTAAAGAAGCTTTGACTAGCATAAAGCAATGATAATAATGAAACATGAGATGAAAAAAAGTAAAACTAAAATATTGGGCACAAGTATTAAAAAATGGTGTATTAGTCTGTTCTCATGCTGCTATATAAAGATACTACCTGAGACTGGGTAATTTATAAACAAAAGAGGTTTAATTGACTCACAGTTCCATATGGCTGGGGAGGCCTCAGGAAATTTACAATCATAGCAGAAGGTGAAGGGGAAGTAAGTCATGTCTTACAGGGCAGCAGGAAAGAGAGAGTGCAGGGCAAACTGCCAAACACTTTTAAAACCATCAGCTCTTCTGAGAACTCACTCACTATCTTGAGAACACCATGGAGGAAACTGTCCCCATGATCCAATCACTGCCCACTTTGTCCCTCCCTAGGGATTACAAGTCAAGATGAGTTTTGGGTGGGGACACAGAGCCAAACCAGATTGTTCCGTCCCTGTCCCCCACCAAAATCTCATGTCCTTTTCACATTTCAAAACCAATCATGGCTTCCCAACAGTCTCTCAAAGTCTTAACTCATTCCAGATTAACCCAAAAGTTAAAGTCCAAAGTCTCATCTGACACAAGGCAAGTCCCTTCCACCTATGAGCCTGTAAAATCGAAAGCAACTTAGTTTCTTCCAACACACAATGGGAGTGCAGGCATTGGGTAAATGTTCCCATTCTAACTGGGAGAAATTGGCCAAAACAAAGGGACCACAGGCACTATGCAAGTTCAAAACCCAGCCAGGTAGTCATTAAATCTTAAAGCTCCCAAATCTCCTTTGACGCTGTGTCTCACATCCAGGGCACACAGCCCTGGATGGCTGTGTAGTGTACAAACCCTGAGGCTGCTTTCAGGAGCTGGTGTTGAGGGTCTGTGTCTTTTCCAGGTGCAAGGTACAAGCTATCAGTGGATCTACTTTTCTGGGGTCTGAAGAACCACTGTCCTCTTCTCATAGCTCCACTAGACGGTGCCCCAGTGTGGACTCTGTGAGGACTCAAACCCCACATTTCTCTTCCACATTGCCCTAGCAGAGGTTCTCCATGAGGGCTCTGGTCCTGCAGCAGACTTCTGCCTGGACATCCAGGAGTATCCAAACATCCTCTAAAATCTAGGCAGAGGTTTCCAAACCTCAACTCTTGTCTCCTGTGCACCCACAACCCCAACACCACATGGAGGCCACCAAGGCTTGGGGCTTGTACCCTCTGAAGCAACAGCCTGAGATGTACCCTGGCACTTTTTAGCCAAAGCTGGAGCTGGAATGGCTGGGATACAGGCCACCAAGTCCCAAAGCTGAACAGAGCAGTGGGACCCTGGGCCAAGCCCAGGAAGCCATTTTTCCCTCCTAAGCCTCCAGGCCTGTGATGGGAGGTGATGCCCTAAAGGTCATCAACATGCCCTGAAGACATTTTCCCAATGTCATTGCTAGTAACATTTAACTCCTCGTTAGTTATGAAAATTTCTGCAGCTGGCTTGAATTCCTCCCCAGAAAATGGGTTTTCTTTTCTTTTACATGGTCAGGCTAGAAATTTTCTAAACCTTTACACTCTGCTTCCCTTTTAAACATAAGTTCCAATTTCAAACCATCTCTTTGTGAATGCATATGACTGAACGTTTTCAGAATAAGCCAGGTCACCTTTTGGATGCTTTGCCACTTAGAAATTTCTTCTGCCAGATACCCTAAATCATCTCTCAAGTTCAAAGTTCCACAAATCTCTAGGACATAGGCAAAATAGCACCATTCTCTTTGCTAAAACATAGCATGAATGATCTTTAATCCAGTTCCCAATAAGTTCCTCATCTCCATCTGAGACCACCTCAGCCTGGACTTCATTGTCCACATCACTATCAATATTTTGGTCAAAACCATTCAACAAGTCTCCAGGAAATTCCAAACTTTCCCACATCTTCCTGTCTTCTTCTGAGCCCTCCAAACTGTTCCAACCTCTGCCTGTTACTCAGTTCCAAAACTGCTAGACATTTTCAGGTAATCTTTATAGCAGTATCCCACTATGCTGGTACCAATCTTCTGTATTAGCCCATTTTCATACTGCTATAAGGATACTACCTGAGACTGGGTAATTTATAAACAAAGGAGGTTTAATTGACTCACAGTTCCACATGGCTGGGGAGGCCTCAGGAAACTTACAATCATGGCAGAAGGCAAAGGGGAAGCAAGGCATGTCTTACATGGTGGCAGAAGAGAGAGAGGGCAGGGGAAACTGCCAGAACTCTCAGCTCTCATGAGAATTCACTCACTATCACAAGAACAGCATGGGGGAAACCATCCCTGTGACCCACCAGGTCCCTCCCTCAACTCCTAGGAATTATAATTTGAGATGAGATTTGGGTGGGGATACAGAACCAAACCATATCGAATGGGAAGGGTAGTTAAAATTAAAATATTCTAAGGTACTAATCAAGTATTATTAGTCAGGAAGGATGTAAATAACACTTACATTGACACTAATATGAAGTATCATGTTACACTTTTAGGATAATCAGCAAAAAAAAAAATAGGAATGGTATGCATAGCTTCCAATGAAATCAAGATGTAAGGAGGAAAAAAAGAGGGAAGACTAAATTAACAAACAAACAATTAACAAAAAAACTAAATTAACAAACAAACAAAGTGGATAATAGGGAAGTTAAAGCAAAGAAAAGGTAGAATAAGTGAAAAGGAAAAATTGATCTGTAATCATAATAGGCATCTATCTACCAGGTAGAAGAAAGATTTTTCAATTACTTTTTAAAAATCATAATCTGGCTACATGTTTCTATAAAAGATATGGTTAGCCAGGCGCGGTGGCTGACACCTGTAATCACAGCATTTGGGAGGCCAAGGCGGGCAGATTACCTGAGGTTGGGAGTTTGAGACCAGCCTGACCAACATAAAGAAACCCCGTCTCTACTAAAAATACAAAAAATTAGGCTGGTGTGGCAGTGCATGCCTGTAATCCCAGCTACTAAGGAGGCTGAGGCAGGAGAATCACTTGAGCCCAGGAGGTGGAGGTTGCAGTGAGCCACAATCATGCCATTCCCCCCCACCCAAAAAAACAAGGGTGAAACTCTTTCCAAAAAAAAAAAAAAAAAAAAAAGATATGTTTAAAACACACTAGTGAAGAAACATTACAAATAAAAAAATAGAGAAAAAACATGCCAGCTGAGCACAGTGGCTCACACCTGTAACCCAGCACTTCAGGAGGCTGAGATGGGCAGATCACTTGAGGTCAGGAGTTTGAGAACAGCCTGGCCAATCTGGTGAAACCCCGTCTCTCCTAAAAATACAAAAATTAGCCGGGCATGGTGGCATGCACCTGTAATCCCAGCTTCTTGGGAGGCTGAGGCAAAAGAATCGCTTGAACCCAGGAGGAGGAGGCTGCAGTGAGCTGAGATTGTGTCACTGCACTCCAGCCTGGACAACGGAGTGAGACTCTGTCTCAAAATAAATAAATAAAAAATAAAAAGAAAAGAAAAAAAACACGTCAAATAAACACACGTCAAATGTAGGTTGGTATTGTTACATAGCATGAGGCGGCACAAACGTTGAGACGAAAGCTTAACCAAGGGAAAAGATCTCACTACACAGTGATAAGGGAAAGTGCCCCATCTTTAATATGTTAATTTAATAAAACAACCTCAGAATATATTAAATTGTTAGAATTATAAGGAAGAAGAGACTAATTGAAAAACATTGTGGGAGATTCTAGCACACGTCTCTCTGAATGTCTGGTAGATTAAGCAGAATAAAAAATAGAAAGGGCCAGGCATGGTGGCTCACACCTGTAATCCCAACACTTTGGGAGGCCGAGGTGGGTGAATCCTCTGAATTCAGGAGTTCGAAACCAGCCTGGCCAACATGGTGAAACCCCGTCTCTACTAAAAATACAAAAATTAGCCAGTCGTGGTGGCATGCACCTGTAATCCCAGCTACTCGGGAGGCTGAGGCATGAGATTCACCTGAGCCCAGGAGGCAGAGGTTGCAGTGAGCCAAGATCATGCCATTGCACTCCAACCTGGGTGGAGACTCCATCTCAAAAAATAATAATAATCAATAAAGGATGTAGGAGATTCATATAGAAGGATGTAGAAGGTTGGAGAACAGCATAATTACCATGGGGTTACATGGATGGACAGATAGATGCACAGATGGTAGACAGATAGATACATTACCTACATATACAGTTGATAGACAGATGATAGATAATTGGATGATAGGTGATAGAGAGGGAGGGGATTATTTTCAAATGGTTTTTATGTATTTGAAAATAAACTATATTTTCTAATTTGAGAACCCAGTAATTGTTTTAATAATGGCTGTGGGTAATGTAACTGAGACAGGAGTACATCAGAATTTTGAGATACTCTTCTCAGTCTCAACAGCACTTGTCAGACTTTTATTAGAAGCCTCATGTTTCATGCCGCTGCACTCCAGCCTGGGTGACAGAGCAAGAACCTGTCTCTAAAAAACAAACAAACAAAAATTTTTTTTAAAGAAGCAGCAACATCTTCTATTCAGGATACCCACCAGGAGGTGAGGGACAAGAATACCGAAGAGGCTACAGTAAAGAAACAAAGAAAACTTAAAAGTTTTAGAAAGAGACTCTTTCCATTCAAACCGGTGGCCAGGAGCTCATACAGACATTTTAAGAGGCTAAGATAAGAATTTGTTTCCACTCCAGACAAGATAATGGGATGTGGGAAGAACACTCTTCACTGAGGTTAGCAAAAGTAGAACGGAGAGAGATTCAAGGTAAGCACAAGAAACATCTCTCAAATCCAAGAAACCATGTGCGGGTGGCATTCCTGATGCCCTCGGGAACCAAGCCTCTCTCTGCCTCAGGGCCGCGCAGCATTCCATCCATCTTCCGCTGCCCACTGCCCCACTCCCCTCCCTACAGACCAGCTTCCTAGGTGCATTATTAGTCTGCTAGGGCCGCAGACAGCCCCCTGCCCCAAACCAAAGTTCCACTCTCTCTCATTTCTTAATTCCAAATGACTGGCAAAGAGCCAAGCCATGTAAGACTTCACTTCCCAGACAGGGCAGAGCCAGGAACGCACCCAGCTCTATCACCCAAGGCCAGGAGGAGTAGCAGATTTTAACGGTGGATGGCCATTTACAGCAGGAAAAGCTGTGGGCAAAGAAGCTGTAACAGACCTATCCTCTACATTGAGTAACGTGAGTTGTTCTCAATTTCCAAGAAGATGCCATTTGCAAGAAGAGATATTAAGGTTAATAAATGAGAAGAGTGAACTTAGTGGAGGAATTGTAATCACTTTGATATTCATTCAACTAGTGTTTATTGAACACTTACTGTTTGCCAGGGACTAAAGCAGACAAGGGTGATGCAGAGGTAGAACCCTGCCCACAAAGAACTCACACGGTCCTAGAACACATTGCCAAGAAAAGCAATGCCATCACCTTCCCTAGGAAATGTAAGGATCAATTCTTCTGCAGAACTTTAAATACACTAGAGTCCAAGGCATTCTAACTATTCTTGAATGCCCCCTTGAAATGTCACTCCTCTCTTGCTTGTATGGGATTCTGTGTGATCCTTAGGTTTCTTCTTACTCTATCGTTAGCTGCTTCATCTCAGGAAGCCACCTGTAGAAAGGCAGCTAGAATCAAGCACGTTTGTATTTTGTTGTGTTTATTTTAACAAAATTCATAAGCCATTGGTCGATATTCTTTTAAAGTGTGTAGTATAGAGACCTAGGATTTACCAGAACACATGATCTAATATGACAAAGTCAGGGCATCTTCAGCCTGTTACATTTTTACTACCATGGCCACCTGTTCTGCAGACACAGTACTGCTGGGTTTGTACAGTAGCCTCTTGCTCTGGGCCGCTCAGAGAACATCACAAACATATTAGCCCTAATGCAAGACTACATTTCTGCTAGGAAATAAAATACTATCTTCTGGTGGGAAGGTTAAAGCACAGTAAGAGTACTTACCTCGCTGCACAGAATTAGTGGGGAAAGAATCCTAGGTTCCTAAATTCTAGTCTCAAGTGAGAACCAGAAGACCCACAGCCCAGGCACTAGCCCAGATCACCTGCTTCTAATTATCCCCTTTTGTGGCGATGAGTTACTCATTAAGGTCAGAGTTTGCAGAACAGAACCAGACGCAGCAGAGGTAAAATTTATTTTCCTTAAAAGGGTCTGGAGGGCACTCCACGCAGCCCTGCAAGGACCCCAGCGATGACAGTCTCAGTTCCTCTCGTAGCTTCTCCACCGATAAGCCTTGAGGTACTCTGTACAGAGCTGCCCAGAACCCGGCTTGCTTGGGCCTTGGATTATTGGTCATAGAAACCCCTCCAAAGGCTTGTTCGCATGCCACGTCTCTGATTGGTTGAGAGGGTTCAAGGAAGATAAGTGGGAAAAGAAAGCTGGGTGCTTAATACCAATTAACTGGGGCTTTGGGGAGTCTGCTTACTGGAGTGTGAAGCCTGATCTCACACAAGCCCATGCTGGAGCTCTTCCAGGGGGATTCTGTTACCAAAAGCAGCAGCATATGAACTGTTTTAGAGCATAGCTCCCTTCTAAGGCAGCCCTGCCTGCACACCCTGGGGTCAGTGATGCAACGACCCCCAAATGGGGGCTCAGCTGAAGTGCCACTTGCGTCTCCTTGAGAAGGACCCTTCTCAGAGTTGTTAATTTTGACCATGACTGCATTTCTACTGTTCTATTCCTAGAATTTGTCATCGTGAAGGTTATTTTTCCAAAACAATAAATGGATCAAACTTGATGCAGAATCACATTGAATAAAATCCATTGTACTTTCTAATTTATTTTTTTAAGAACAGCTACAATGCACCTTACTGACCACCTTTCTGACCAGGAGGGTCCATGAAGCATGCCCTGAAATGTCCACACTATTGTCCCACCATATGTATGAGCCATAACCTTGAGGAAGTTATTTAATTGATGTAAGCCTATTTTCCCATCTCTGATATTAGGATAATAACACTACCCATCTCGTGGTTTGTAGACTAAATGAGAAAGTGTAACCATCTGGCAACCACCACAGTAATAATTGTTTGAAGCAAGAATCATCCACAAATGCTAAAACTAGTTGGTAAAAGTACGATGAGAAAGTCGGCTAGAAAGCAGATACTTACCTAGTCTCAAAGAATCTCTTCAAGAGATACCAATTAATTTACAAAGTGAAAAATATTTACTTTATAGGGAAGAAAATGGCCAGACACCACCCTAGCCAAGGGATCAAAGTTAACGGCACCCATGATAACAGACAGAGGCATAGCACACTCCTCTTGACACACAGGATTGAGAACACAGCAGCAGAACCACCTGCCAACATTGCGTCTGGATTAGTCCATTGTCACACTGCTGACAAAGACATACCCCAAGACTGGGAAATCTGCAAAAGAAAGAGGTTTAATGGACTCACAGTTCCACGTGGCTGGGAAGACCTCACAATCATGGCTGAAGGTGAAAGTCATGTCTTACATGGCGGCAGACAAGAGAAGAGAGCTTGTGCAGAGAAACTCCTTTTTATAAAATTATCAGATCTCATGAGACTGATTCACTATCCTTAGACTAGCACAGGAAAGACCTGCCCCCATGATTCAATTACCTCCCACCATGTCCCTCCCACAACACATGGACAGTGGGGGAGCTACAGTTCAAGAGGAGCTCTGGGACATAGACAAAGCTTTCAAGACATAGCCAAACCATAACAGCGTCTCTGAATCAAAGCATGTGGAAACACATGATGAACTCAAACCAAGAAAGAGTTCACAACATAGCTGGCCTGTCTTCTTCAAAAACGTCAAAGTTATTGCAGTAGACAGAATAATGGCCCCAAATAGTACCTGGAACTTGTGAAGAGGTTAGCATGCATGGCAAAAGCATCCTTGTAGATGTACAGATTATCCTGGTTTAGCTAAGCAGACCCAATCTAACCATGTGAGGCCTTAAAGGGGAACCCTGACTTTCCCAGCAGTGGTCAGAGGTCAGATAGATGTGACGATATGAGAGGGACTCAACTAGCCATGGATAGCCCTGCAGATGGAGAAAGGGGCCACACAACAAGGAATGCAGGTGACATCTAGAAGATGGAAAAGGCAAGGAAACAGATTCCTCGCACCCTCCGCCCCCGCCAGAGCCTCCACAAGGGAACACTGCCCTGCCCACACCTTTCTTTTTAGCACAGGGAGACCATGTTAGATTTCTGACCTACACAACTGTAAGATACTAAACTTTTGTTGTTAAAGACACTAATTTTGTGGTAAACTGTTACCGCAACAATAGAAAACTAATGCAGTTATAAAAGACAAGGAGTGAGAAACAGGCCAGGTGCTGTGGCTCACGCCTGTAATCCCAATGCTTTGAGAGGCCGAGGCAGGTGGATCACTTGAGGCCAGAAGTTCGAGACCAGCCTGGGCAACATGGCAAAAACCTGTCTCTACTAAAATACAAAAACCAGCTGGTTGTGGTGGCTCACACCTGTAGTCCCAGCTACTTGGGAGACTGTGGCATGAGAATCACTCGAACCCAAAAGGTGGAGGTTGCAGTGAGTCAAGGTCACGCCACTGCACTCTAGCCTGGGCAACAGAGTGAGACTCTGTCTCAAAAACAGAAACAAAAACAGAACAAGGAACTGTTACAATTAAAGGAGACAAAAGGTGCTTGGCAGCTAGATACAAGGTGTGATCTTGGATTCAATCATGGGTCAAAAAGAGACGTTAATGGGGCAACTGGAAAACTCTTAAGATCTTTCGCATAGCTAACACTCTTGTATCAATGTTAGTTTTCTGATTTGGGTCATTGTACTGGTCATGGAAAAAATGACCTTGTTTTAGGAAATACACACTGAAGTACTTTGAGGTGAGGAGCATCATGTCTGCAAATTATCCTCAAATGTTTCAAATACATATGTGTATGTGACACACACATACAACACGTATACATATGGGAAGAGAAAGAGAATGAGAGGGAAGGGTGGTAAAATGTTAGCATTTGCTGAGTCTATGTGAAGAATATACAGGAATATTTTATACTATTGCAACTTTTGTGCATCTTAAATTCTGCAAAATGAGAAATTTGAAATACAAAAAAAGTAATAAATGTATGTAAAATACTTAGCACCCTCCCTGGCACTCAGTAAATGTTCAGCAAATCTCGACTTTGGTTATGCTTTTGGGGTTTAGCACCCATGCCCTCCTTGCCCATGACAGGAGAGAATCAATGCACAGACCTGGAGCCGGGCTGGGTTTCAATCCCAGCTTTGCCACTTACTGGGTGTGTGTGACTTTGGACAAGGCATTAGCCACTCTGACCTTCAGTTTTTCCATCTATAAAAAGCAGGTAATATCTATGCCATAGGCTATGAGGATTCAATGAACTGATTTATGTGGAGTACATAGAACAGGGCTGGGCCAGACATAAGTTCTAATGTAAGGATCACCTGAGTCCAGGAGTTCAAGACCAGCTTGGGCGACATAGTAAGACCCCCCCCCAATCTCTACAAAAATAATTTTAATTAGCCGGGCATGGTGGCACGCACCTGGGGACCCTGATCAGTCCAGAATGGTGGGAATGGAGAGAAGAGAATAGTGGGAGACATTGCTAAACAGGTGACTTGGAGGTGACAACGAAGAGAGAGGCCAGCCTAGGGCACCAGCATAAGCCCAGTTACCTGGGCTGGGCTCCGAGCAGGAAGGTGGAATGTGGTAAGCAAGACAGGATGCCCAGATCCTATCCAATTCACTCAGATTTCAGTATCCAGCCTCTATTTGTCCTGTGTGTGTTTAATGACTATGAATTCTGTACAGATTGCTGAATCGAGAACCAAGCATGGATACCTGTGCGTAATATATGATCCTTGCCCTCAAGATACTCAGATTTTAGTAGAGAAAAGAGGCATCCTTTGCAATAATTGAAGAGTATCAACCAGAGCTGGGAAAAGGGTGGAGAGCCGAAAGGAAAATAATCAGTCTCACATTCTGTGATGAGTAACACCACGGGACCTTTGGCACAGAAGATATTAGGGACATGCTGGCTCTTAGAAGCAGAAAAAACAAATGGGCTATGCTAGACAAAGATTACTTGTAAATCCCTAACCAGTGATGGAGCTGTACTATGCATCATTCCTGGTTTCTAAGATAGTCCACAAACTGGAAAAAAGCAGAGGAATCTCCCCTCACCTCCCAGGCAAGCAACTAAATATTTTCCCTCTTTTACAGGGCTCAGCACACCAAAGGTGTTCATCATGTGATAAACTCCGGGTGTTTCTGAAAATATGGACAGACCATAAAAAACCTCAATGTGATTCAGGCAGTATGTTGCACTAAAGATACTGCAGCCTCTTTATTCTAAAAGATCAATTATCGTCTATTAGCTCAACAACTCTCATCCCATCAAAAGTTAAAAATAAAAAGATTTTACATGACTAATGAGCTATTCTGCTCCGTTGGGTCATAATCTTCATTTTAAAGTGTCTTTATTCACAAAAGTAGGGTAAACTGAACCTCACGGTGTCATTGTTACTGACTTTGTGGTAATTAATGGGGAATTTTCAAAATGTCTGAATCTCTATTTAAATGATTTATATAATGGACTTTCACAGTTGCTGTTACAATCTATCACATTGTAGAAAAGTAACTTAGGTGTATTTATTACCAGTTTATAGGGAATATAGCAGACTGGAGGTGATAAAACTTTTTTTCTCTTTTGGTTTTTTTACAGTTCGAATATTCTGTGATTGGAATAAACAGGACAGACACATCTTAGCATGTGAGACATTTGTAGTCTGAAGCCAAAGTTATTTTTATTTTAGGTGCTGGCCAGTCCCGTGATTTATGACATTGTTTCACTACAAATTGCTGTAAGGACAACCATTGCTCACCCACGAAGTGTTGTACATTCACTCATAAATTTTCAGGAATTAGACAGCATGTGTGCTAGGAATGACTGCATACTGTTTGCTGTTCCCTCCAACTTTGTAAAAACAAAAGAAGGCTTTAGGAAATTGGGCTTTCAGAGTCCACCTTGAGAAAGGAGGAGCGATCCAATCTAGCATGTGCATGTCTTCATTACATCCCAAAGCAGACACACACAAAGAGGAACGATATTCTCCCATCTATCAGTATGGAAGGAAATCTGCAGGAGTGGAGCAGAGTTTCTGGAGAAATATCAGCTCCTTTAGGGTTAAGGCCAAGTTTTATTCAAATTTCTTATGCCCTAAGCCTTCGGCATTGCGTGACTGGAAAAAGGTAGTTGCTCAATTAACACAGAATTTGAATTTATCTACATAAGCATTCAAGCTGTGTGATATGTATTTAAAAAGTAAAATCAATATCCAAAAAAGTCTTCATTTGAAAAGTGCATGCAATAGGGAAGTTTTTGCAAATTATAAGATATCTGAATATGACTTAAGGTCTTGAGTGTGATGCCATGTTGAATTCTTAATATCCTATCTTTTATGTTTCCTAAATATTGTAAATATGCAAAATGATAATTTTCATCTGACACACATTGAGAGAAAATAAACAAAATAAGACTTTTAAAACAAAAAGGTCTATATAATAAACAAATACAGTATTTCCTATTTCAAGCAAGCTCAATATATGAAAATATCTAGATATACAGAGTTCTTTATGCCACTATTTCTACTTTTGTACATATGACATTTTTTTACTTAAAAACAAAATTTTAAGTTCAAATTGTTGACTTTTGCTAGTCAATTGCACTACAGAAGGATTTACCTGGGATTGGGAGGCCCTCAAAGCATTTTTTAAAATCAAAGCATTAAGTCTTTTACCACATACATTCTCTTTGAAGTTCATTTCTCTTTCCTCCTAAGTATTTATAAGTTAATAAAATTTAAATTCTCTTTATATGTGTATGTCTAAAAATGTCTCCTCTTTTATACCCACTTATTTTTCCTTATATTTATTTAGGAATAATTTACATATGGTGAACTGACACCATTTAAATGAGCCTCATAAGATATAAATACTCATAAAATACCTACCACAATAGATACAAAACATTTCTATCACCCCAGAAGATTCTTGGCACCCCTTTGCAGCCCATCATTGCCCCTGCCCCAGCCCTGGGCAACCATAGATCTGCCTTCTGTCACTACAGAATTCGCCACGGTTTGTATAAATGAAATAATATAGTATGCACTCGTTCATATCTGGCTTCAGCATGACTGTGTAACTGTAATTCGGCATGATTTAAAGATTTCTCCATTGCTGCTGTATGTTTCAGTAGTTTGCTCCTTTTTGCTATTAATATTCTACATATTAGATATACAATATATTATTTATCAGATGATAGATATTTGGAGTTATCCCAGGGGTTAGCTATAATTATTAAAGCTTCTATGAACATTTTTTTGTTTATTACTGCAGACATACATTTCATTTCTTTCAGGTGAATACTTAGGAGTGGAATGATCAGCCGGGCGCGGTGGCTCAAGCCTGTAATCCCAGCACTTTGGGAGGCCGAGGCGGGTGGATCACGAGGTCAAGAGATCGAGACCATCCTGGTCAACATGGTGAAACCCCATCTCTACTAAAAATACAAAAAAATTAGCCGGGCATGGTGGCACGTGCCTGTAATCCCAGCTACTCAGGAGGCTGAGGCAGGAGAATTGCCTGAAACCAGGAGGCGGAGGCTGTGGTGAGTCGAGATTGCGCCATTGCACTCCAGCCTGGGTAACAAGAGCGAAACTCTATCTCAAAAAAAAAAAAAAAAAAGAGTGGAATGATCATATGGTAGCTATACGTTTAACTTTTTAAGAAACTTCCAAACAGATTTCCAACACTGCTGTATAATTTTATATTCCTAACAACAGGTTATGAGAATTCCCCTTGTCCTGCAACATTGCCAACACTTGGTTTTGTCAGTCTTTTTAATTTTGGAAATTCTAGTGGGTCAATAATGGTTTGTCCTTGTAATTTTATTTTTGCATTTCCCTGATGGCTGAAGACATTAGACATCTTTTTGTATATTTTTTTGTCCAGTCATTTTTCTTTTGAAAAGTGTTCAAATATTTTGTCTATTTTGTATTCAGTTGTTTGCTTTTTAATATGAATTTTAAGAGTTCTATATACTCTGCATACAAATTCTTTTCAGATATATGTGTTAACAAATATTTTACTTCACTCTGTAGCTTTTTAATAGGGTCTCACTCTGTCACCTAGGCTAAAGTGCAATGCAATGATAGCCACGTGTAATCTCAATTCCTGGACTACAGTGAACCTCTCTCCTCAGCCTCCTGAGTAGCTGAAACTACAGGTGCGAGCCACTATGACTGGATTAAGCTTTTAATTTTCTTAATGGCATCTTTTGGAAGCAAAAGTTTTTAATTTTGATAAAGTTCTGTTATCAATTTTGGGGGTTATGTTTTATGCTTACTTGTGTTCTGGCTGAAGAATCTTTATCTTTCCCGAAGTCACAAAGCTTTTCTCCTGTTTTCTTCTAGTTTCATGGCTTTAGCTTTCCTGTTTAAGGGTGTGCTCCACATTGGTGTTTTTGTATTATTTTTATTGTTTTCTTTTCCTATTTTTTACCTGCTCTGGAAAGGTAACTTAGCCAGATGCAGAATCTAACTTTCTACTTGTTTCCTTTCAGTGCTTTTTCTTTTTCTTTTTTAGATGGAATCTCACTCTTACCCAGGCTGGAGTGCAGTGGGACAACCTCAGCTAACTGCAACCTTTGTCTCCTGGGTTCAAGCAATTCTCCTGCCTCAGCCTCCCTAGTAGCTGGGATTACAGGTGTGTGCCACCACATCCAGCTAATTTTTATATTTTTAATAGAGACAGGGTTTTGCCATGTTGGCGAGGCTGGTCTCAAACTCCTGACCTCAGGCAATCCACCTGCTGCCTCAGCCTCCCAGTGCTGGGATTACAGGCGTGAGCCACCATGGCCAGCCATCCCTTCAGCATTTTTAAGATATTATTCATCATCATCTGGCCTCTGATGTTGCTATCAGACTGCTCTTCCTTTGTTAAGTAATCTATATTTCTCTCTGTTGCCTTTTCTTTCTTTATTCTTATCATTCTGCAGTTTTACTAGCATGTATCTAGGTGTGAGGTGTTTTGCTCTGTTTGACAGACAAAATACCCTTATAATCCCAGGATTATGTCTACATTTAATTCTAGAAAACTCTTTAGCTATTACCTTTTCAAATATTACTTCTCTCCTATTCTTGCTATGGTGTTTTAGAAATACCTATTGTAACAACATGCAATTTCTCAACTTACCTTTTATTAAAGGTCCCTCTTAATTCACCTTTCTTTATCTCTCAATGCTGCATTCCAGATGATATGTAAAATTCTGGTTTTCATCTCAATTTCTTCAACTGCATATTCAGTTCAGTATTTCATTTACCAGGGTTGCTTTTCAAGACCTCTATTTTTCATTCGCAAGATTTCTAATAGGTTTTCATTTGCATTTATCTATTATTGATGTAATCACCTACTTAATTTATATTTTATAGTTGTTGCTTATCATATTGAAAATTGTAAATGTATTTACTTTAATATAATTTTCAGATTCTTCTATTATTTGTAGTTTTACAGGCGTGAGTCCTTCCAATTTTGTTTGAGAGTTCATAATGCATGGGAGTTGCCAACCTAGCAGTCATTCCCCTCTTCTTCACTAATAACACCCAGTTTTATCTCCAGTGGCAGTATGTCCAGCCCACAGATGCTCCAAGACACACCTGCTCTAAGACACTTGTGACCATTTGTTTCCCTTTGCCAGGTGTTCAATTTCCCAGTCTCCTCTGCAACCAAGTTCATCCTAACAATATATGATGGGGATTCTGTTTGAGAGCTTCTGAGAAGATAGGAATCGCACGTGATACCTGGAGCTGCAGCAGCCATCTTATGACCTAAGGCAACAAACAGCAAACTAAGCAGAAAAGAGAATGTTAGAGGGAGCCTGGATCTTCGTGGCATTGTTAAGCTGCTAGACCACCCTCAGGCAGCCTACCTCCATTCTCTTATCACTTGCTGCTAAAATCATTCCACACTGGTACAGGAGGATTTTCCCGTCCCTAGGCAGGGATGCCTCAACCTGACTTCTGGGAGATCAGAAGCTCAGAAGTATCGCCTCACCCTCCTGGATCTTTATGCTTCCTGACCTTAAGCCTGGACAGAACTTGGTCCACCTCCTGGTCACACAGGTGCCTCTGCTTCCACCCTCTGCCACAGTAATCAGCTGGTTTACTTATTAAGCATAGTAAGTATATAAACCTGCTGAAACCCCAGGTGGGTTAGCTGAAGTGTCTTCCACTTCCAATCACCTGCAGAGAACCACACTCCCCGCACTGGCTTCATGACAGCAGCCTGAGGTGAGACTCACCACTCACCTGCTCCGCTCCACTCCCACTTTGACATCCTCGATCCCAAACTGACTACCTTCTCCCCACCTCCCACAGGCCTCCAGCCTCAGCCAGCACTCACTGCTGGGGGACTGTGGTCCCAGGCGTCCCTCTCTTCCTTCAGCACAGCTATGCAGTTCTCATTTTCGTCTCTAAGTTGCCCCTAATTTTGTGTATGTATGGAACAGAAGTTTCCACATCTACTCATTTTGACACCTTGCCTGAAAGCCATCCCAATGCATTTTTTAATTGTTATATTTGAGCTTTTTACAAATAGGCCTACTCTTGTAAAACTTCAGAAGCCCAAAGAAATGTAAAAATAAAAATCAACCTTAACCCACCACTACTATTAACATTTAGATGCATTTATTTCTAGTCTTTTTCTATGCATGTCTGTAAACATGCTGTTTTATAAAATTGTGGCATGCTTATAGACAGGGTTATATCTTACTTTTTTGTTAATATAAACACTTTCATATATGTAATATGTCGTATCAATTTATCGTAATTGCCCTACTCCCCATTATGACCATTGTTGTTTTGAATTTGTACCCACCATACATAATGTTGCATCATAAATATTTCAGTATCTTCTTAGGATAAAGTCCTAGAAGTAGGCTTACCAAGAAGAAGGATACGAACATTTAAACATATAGGTACATATTGCCAAAGCATTCTCCCAACAAATGTTTATCCTCTCAGATTCTAGTTTAACAATGTTTCAAACTCGCCAATTTGATAAACAAGAGTCAGTGTTCTTTTAATTTACATTTCTTCGATAGTTGTAAGTTTGAACATTTTTTATGTTAATGAGCCATTTGTCTTTCCATCCAGTGCATTTTAAATAACACTGTATTTCCAACTTTGCAGAAACAGCTATTTCACAAATTAAATCAAAATACCTATTTGTGCATAGTAAGTTTATAAATCAGCCTCAAAATTGTCCATGTTGATATCTGTTTCATAATAGATATCTCTGTTTTTCAGGTCGAAATGTCGTCTTCATTTTAGTTTGGGTTCAAATTCTAATTGAACTCGGTCTTTAGATAATTTACAGCAAAGGTGTGGCAATGTAGAGAAGATATGTATGTGAACACAAGTGACAAAATTGTGTGTCATGTGTGTATATATGTATACGCGTGTATGTATATACAGTCAATAACATTTCAGTCAATGGCAAACCACATATACAAAGGTGGCCCCATAAGATTATAATGGAGCTGAAAAATTCCTATCACCTACTGATGTCATAGCTGCCATAAAGTCATAGAGCAATGCATTACTCACCTGTTTATGGTGATGCTGGTATAAACCAACCCACTATGCTGGCAGCCCTATGAAAGTCTAACACGTGCAATTATGTATAGCACATAATACTTGAATAATATGTTACTGATGTATGTATTTACTAAACTATATTTTAATCATTAGAGTATATTCCTTCTGTTTATTTAAAAAAAAAAAAACTTAGCTATAAACAGCCTCAGGCAGGTCCTTTAGAAGGTATCCAAAAGAAGGCATCAGGACTGCAGGAGATGACAGCTCCGTGTGTGTTACTGCCCCTGAAGACCTTCCAGTGGGACAAGATGTGGGGCTGGAAGACAGCCATGGGGATGACCCTGACCCTGAATAGGTCTAAGCTAATGAGTGTTTATGTCTTAGTTTTTAGAAAAAAAGTTTTGAAAGTAAAAACTAAATTTTAAAACAGAAAAAAAAGCTTACAGAAAAGGATATAAAGAAAACATTTTTGTACAGTTATACCACGTGTTTGTGTTTCAGCTGTGTTATTACAGAGAGTCCAAAAGTTTTTAAATTTTTAATTTTATAAAGTAAAAAAGTTACAGTGAGCCAAGGGTAGTTTACTATTGAAGGAAGAAAACATTTTTGAATTAACTTAGTGTAGCCTAAATGTACAGTGTTTATAAAGTCTGCAGGCATGTACAGTCTGTCCTATGCCTTCGTATTCACTTATCACTCACCCAGTGACACCTAGAGCAACTTCCAGTACCGTAAGCTCCATTCATGGTAAGTGCCCTATACAGGTGCACCAATTTTATGTCTTTTTGTTTTGGGTTTTTTTTTTTTTTTTTTTTTTTTTTTTGAGACAGAGTCATGCTCTCTCACCCAGGCTGGAGTGCAGTGGCGCAACCTCAGCTCACTGCAAACTTCATCTCCTGAGTTCAAGCGATTCTCCCGCCTCAGCCTCCCGAGTAGCTGGGACTACAGGCATGCATCGCCACACCCAGCTATTTTTTGTATTTTTAGTAGGGACAGATTTCACCATGTTGGCCAGGATGGTCTCGAACTCCTGACCTGAAGTGATCCACCCGCCTTGACCTCCCAAAGTGCTGGGATTATAGGCATACTGCGCCAGGCCCATTTTTATGTTTTATACTGTATTTTCTCTGTACCTTGTCTATGTTTCCACGTGTGTAGATACACAAATACTTACAATTGTGTTGCAATTGCCTATAGTATTCAGAACAGTAACAGGCTGTACCGGTTTGTAGCCTAGAGGCAATGGGCTCTAGCATATGGCATAGGTATGTAACAGGCGGTACCATCTAGGTTTGTGTAAGTACACTCTATGATGTTCGCATATCATTAAATCATCCAACACCGCATTTCTCAGAATGCATCTCCATTGTTAATAGACACATGACTGTATATATATATATATGCAACATACACAAATAATTCATATGCAGTTAACCACAGGTGCAAATGATTTTTAATCGGTACACTTCAATATAATTATGCCCTTCCATGATCTCTGGTCATGTACAAACTTGCTTTGAAATCCATTAAAAATGACATTTTAAAATGTCACCATTTTGGCCCCAGACACAGTAGTTCATGCCTGTAATCCTAGCACTTTGGGAGGCTGAGCCAGTGGATTGCCTGAGCTCAGGAGTTCAAGACCAACCTGGAGAACCTGGTGAAACCCTATCTCTACTAAAATACAAAAAATTAGCTGGGCATGGTGGCAGGTGCCTGTAGTCCCAGCTACTCGAGAGGCTGAGGTAGGAGAATTGCTTGAACCCAGGAGGTGGAGGTTGTGAGATCATGCCACCACACTCCGGCCTGAGCAACAGAATGGGACTCTGTCTTACAAAAAACTAAAAAGAAAAGAAAAGAAAATTTTACCATTTTGTCTCATAAACCACAAATCAAATCTAAGACTCATCTTAGAATGAACTAAAGACAAATGCTATGTGTTTGACTAAGAGTCACCCCTTTATACATTCAACGATATTGCAATGGCTTTACATCGTGTCTATGGAAACCGAAAAAAAAGTATTTCAGGGAGATTATTAGGCGAAAGACGAATCCAATTGCAGGTAGATTGTTTTTTCTTTTTTGAGATAGAGTCTTGCTCCCATCGCCCCGGCTGGAGTGCCATGATGTGATCTCAGCTCACTGCAACCTCCATCTCCTGGCTTCAAGCAATTCTCCTGCCTCAGCCTCCCTAGTAACTGGGATTACAGGCACACCACCAAGCCCAGTTAATTTTTGTGTTTTTAGTAGAGACAGCTTTCGCCATGGTGGCCAGGCTGGTCTCGTGACCTCAGGTGATCCACCTGCCTCAGCCTCCCAAAGTTTTGGGATTACAGGCTGAGCTGCCACGCCTGGCCAATTGCGGGTGGATTTTAAGAGTGGCTGTGAGGGGATGGGGCCCTCCTCTGCAGAGAGGCGTGAGAAAGGTCGTGGGTTTGGGAGGAGCTTACAGGTCAAGGTCAGGCGCAAGGGCCCGGAGGACCCGATTCGGATCCTGGCTCAACCATGCCCCTGGTGCGTCCTTACGCAAGGGACCGGATATCTCCGTGGATAACGAGTTAATAATAGCAGCCACCTCACAGTTTGGCTTTCAGGAGGTAATACCCATGCCATGAAGCAACTCAGCGCAACGTCCAGCATATGTTAGGCGCTCCAGTTGTTTCTCTTACCTATGAAAAGTGGCGATGTGCGATGACCAGGAAGCCGAGCACAGTGACACTCGCGGGTGACAGGGTTGGGCGGCACGGAGCAGGTGAGCGGGGTCCAGGCTGGGGGCCCTGGAGGTGGGGCCCAAGGCTGCCATGGAAAAGGAGCTTGAGCACAATGCCTGCAGCTGAGTCGTGTTTTGCATTAGGAAGTGTTTCACTGCCCAGCGACAGATCACCTGGCCCAGCCTAAAGAACTGCAGCCTCGCAGATCCAGGGCACCTGAGCACAACCCCATGACCGGGAGCCCGGTTCCCAGGCTAGGATGTGTCTTATTAGGGTGACTTGTCAGGTTTGAGGTAGGCTGCTGGGGACAGACAGGGAGCAATGTCCTGCCTGCTCAGACCAGGGCTGTTCACAATTCTGGATTTGGTCCCACACTCATCACAAACAAGCGTCATCACCTATGTGTCTGAATGTGGCACTGGTTTCTCAAGTCACAAATTTCTTCTTGGTGGTAGCAGAGCACTTCTGAGGCTTCCTGAAGCATCCTAGCATTTCTAAATTTCGAGATACCCTGTCTCAGCAAAACTTTATTTAGAGGCATCTGAGTGGTCACACCTGGGTCTGCTAAATAACACACCTGGAGGAGCCCTTAGAATCCAAAGAACCATGATGATCATGGTTTCAGAAGTCTCAGATACTCCCCAGGGAAGTGGAGAAATCCTGCTGCATGAACCTCCCACCCAAGCCCGCTGATCACAGGTTTGCTTCCCATTCGCCAAATTTAGGTGAAATTTACATTAATTCAGAGTTAGGAAAAATGCTTTACCAGATTTTGTTCGTTTATTATTTAAAGCAGTATCATTTTTTTTAATCCTCTTAGTTCCTCCTCTATTCCTTTCTGCTTTTGGACACACTGAAATACATAATGTTTAAATTATTGGGCCAACTTCTTAACATACTTCTTTTTTTCCCTCAGTGGAGACCTAGAAAAATAATACCAAATAGTGAAGATGAAAATTTGATCTGATAGTTCAACCAGTATTTTAAATCCATTTCTTGATCATTGCCAAAGTATTTCACAAAAGAATCAGCCCAAGGAAACTGGAGTTATTCTTTCACTTTTTTTTTTTTTTTTTTTTTTTTTTTTTTTTTTTTTTCATGAAAAAGCTTACTTAAGTAAATGTTTCTTGAAATTGTTCTTCACATCTTCTGGTTAAGGTACAAAATCTCCCTCCAGACAGTCCTGCGTATCTCAGATCTGGCTAAGTGGAGGACCTGGGTGTCTGTCTCCTTCAAGTCCATTTTAATCATTTGTAGCTGGAACTTTCCTTAATAAAACTTAGTTTAAATGCTTCTTAAATAGAAGGAAACCGTGATGGGGTCATGGGAGGTCCCAGGTATGAAATATATGAAAGTTGAATCTTGTGATCTGAGTTGCCTCATCAATAATATAAGATGGTATGAATAATAATAATCCAAGCTTCAAAAGATTTTGTCAGAGCTAAGAACATATACATATATATTCTTAGTAAAATATAGATATATCATTGGAATATATATAGGATTAATATATCATATATAGGAATAGATTATTATATATAGGAACATATCTATATGTAGGAATATATTTTTTCTAAGAATATATAAATATACATTATAAATAATATATAAATATAAAGTACATATTGCTAAGAAAATATACACTATAAATATACTTTATAAATAATAAATATATAGTACATATTGCTAAGAATATATATGCTATAAATATATATTATAAATAATATATGGTATATATTACTAAGAATATATACCCTGTAAATATATATTATAAATAAATATAAATATATAGTATACCTTGCTAAGAATACATACACTATAAATATATATTATAATAATATAAAAATATATAGTATATATTGCTAAGAATATATACACTATATATATACATTTATAGTGTATATATTAGAATATATATATTCTAAGAATATAGAAATATATATAATATATATACATAGATATATATTTTATATATATTCATCTTTGAGAAAGAGAAATTCATTGCCTAGCAATGCAGTAAGGGTGCAATTGTTGCCTCCATCCATATTTTTTCATTACTTTGACCTCCTTTTTGAAATCAGAACATGGGATTTTTCATCAGAGAGCCCTGAAAATTCATGATCTATGTGCATAGCTACTACCACACCTCCAACTTCCGCTCCAGAACACTCGCCCTAACCTCAGCTCTCTCACTTTGTAAGGACTCAGGCTAGTAGCCAGAGGTACTTAATAAATCTTTATTGATGATAAGCCAAAAGGTTTCATATCATAGCAGCTTTGAATGGCCCTGCCTCACTTAAACAGAGCCAGAAGCACAGAAAACAACCACCAGAGTTCCGCACCCCTCTCTGGATTCCATCTGGACCACCTCCCAGGCACAATTTCTTTCCTGGCGAATCTCACACCCATCTTCATCCCGGGTGGTTCTCTGAGTATTCTCTGGGAATGTGCCTCAGTTCCCGATGCACAGTCAGGGTCTGGTTGCCTTTGCGGCCCATGTTAAACTCACCTTTCTCGTGCAATCTCCAGCCTCTCCCTTGCTCATGGTTCTGGCCTTTGCCCCCTACTCTCTCACCCCGCACCCATGGAGGAGACCTACCCTTCCTATTTCCTCAATATAGGGAGGAGAACCAGACACTCAGGCATTTCAGGACAATGTCAGGTATGGTACAACCAAATAATGCAAAAGAATGCTTTCTAGAAAAATTGGATACAAGATTGGCCCAAATGGGCTAGAACAAGGAAGGTCTGAACTGGTCATCTGCAGATGGGCACAGGGCTGGGCTCAGAGAATGAAACCAACTCTGAAGATGGTCAAATGAAGACTTGGCACACAGGGCCAAGAGTCCAGAGATAAACCAAAACCAGGAAGCTGCTGAAGCTGTCAAATCTTCTGCCAAAGATCCAGACCCAGCCCAAACCCAAAGGGCCACTCTTGTCAGGGGAGAACAGGTGATCCAAGGGAGTCAAGTAGGCACTCGGGTGACATCAGGGGAGCTGAGTCCTGCAGAGGCAGAGGACAGGGCAGAGAAGCACAAGGACACTGTCCAGAAGCATTGAGGACAGGGCAGGGCCAGGTCCTCTCAGAGGCTCCTGCAGATGAAGAAAAGGGTTGGTTCAGAGCCAAAGGCAGAGCTGAAGCCACATCTTCCAGGTTTCAGTGCTGACACGGATTGGGTGCTGGACCATGCACCAGGCAAGCCATTCTATACTGAGGCTCCACGTCCCAGGCTGGCCTGTTGCCTTCCAGTTGCATGGTTGTCACTGAGGAGCTCTCTCTGATTGGGGCCCAGCCTACACCCTGGCAGATGGAGCAAGGTCCAGGGGGAGGCCCTGAAGCCTAGGAGCACTGCGATTTCCCTGTGGGCCCCTCCTCTGCCAGAGCAGCCATCTTTACCAAAGGGAGAGAATGTGGAGGGCTCATGGGAAACTAGGGAGAGTTTGTGGGTCCGCCAGCTGTCTGAGCAGCAGGCAAGCAAGTCTGTCTAAGGTGCAGGACTTCAGAGGTGGCCTATACTCCAGACTTCCCAGAAGGGTCTGCGCAGGCAAGAAACACATCATCAGCTTAGTAAGATATCAAGCACAATCAGAGACGAAGGAGGAAGTGGGTAACTCCCAAGTGCACACAGGCTTAGTGGTAGAGCTGGCCATATAACTCATTTAAGGGGCCGGGCACCGTGTAATCCCAGCACTTTGGGAGGCTGAGGCAGGTGGATCATCTGAGGTCAGGAGTTCGAGACCAGCCTGACTAAAATGGTGAAACCCCATCTCTACTAAAAAATGCAAAAATTAGCTGGGTATGGTGGCGGGCACCTGTAGTCCCAGCTACTCAGGAGGCTGAGGCAGGAGAATGGCTTGAACCTGGGAGGCAGAGGTTGCAGTGAACCAAGATCGCACCATTGCACTTCAGCCTAGGCAACAGAGCGAGACTCCATCAAAAAAAAAAAAAAAAAAAATCACTTACGGAACTTGCTCTTATCTTACCCTAAGGCCATCTTGCCATCCCCAGGCAAGACCGGTGCTAAACGATGGCTTCCAAGTGTCCGTTCCTGAGGCAGACCATCATTGTCATTAGCCCATGCTTGTGTATTGCCGCCTTGCTGCTCACAATGGGTAAAAATGCAGGAACTCCTGCTTAATGCTGGTTTTTTATGTGGCTCTTTATTATCTGTTCTTGATTCAACCACCATTTGCAGTTAGATTTTTTTCACCTACATGGATGATGGTCACCATTTTCTTAGTTACCCCCTCTCCAGGGCTTTGACTGCAGAAAACTTACACCCAGCCCTTTAGCTAAAGTTAGATTCACCTTGTGTCTTGGCTCTTAAGATTTTGACAAGTTGGCTGGCCTTGCTTGAACTCATATCTCTGCAAATACAAGGTCTGTTGGAAATCTGGAGTTGTCACTTTTTTCCCCTGGGCAATCAACTGTACAATCACAGGGAATGCTCGCGATTGCTATTACTGTAACTCTCTGAACACAGGAACCATATAACTCTGCTGAATTAAAAAAAAAGAAGAAGAAAAAGACTCATAACTTAAGAAGCTGCCAGGGTTTAAAGTGGCCCAGAACTGCTGAGCCACTAATGCCTGAAACGCTTGAGTCTGAAAAGAGACATAATGTGTATTAGCATTCTCAGCAAAAGCACTTTAGCCAACTCTGTTTTCATATGCCTCAACCCAGTTCCTTTGAAAATGAAAGTAAAAATAAAGCAATACGCCTTATAATTTCCGAACGACCTTGGAGTGGGGGTTAAAGAAAATCTGCTGATCTTCGAAAAGGTGTCGTGGGGGCGGGGAGGAGTCACTGCATTTGGGTCTTGTGCGGTCCCTAAGAGCTGGGCTTTGCCTGTGCTTCTGATATTTTCTTTCAAACTTGCCATTTTGCTGCTGCAGCTGGGCTTGTCAGTTTCCAGTACTAATGGGTTGTGATGGGGTGTCAGGGGAAGTCAACAATCAATGCTTGAAAAAAACTGGTGGGGGCGGTTGGGGAGGCCCGTCACTGCTGACATGGCCAGGAACAGAAATACAATGGCCTCCTTTTGTAGAAAAATAGACAAGAAACACTGCACTGTGTTTCGCTTTTAAGATTAGTATAGATTTTTATCCTTTGATGACTGGGGCTGTCTGCCCTTCCCCCACTGTAAGTTTGGCTATCACACAACACAGGTTCTGGCTTTTAAATAACCACTTTACAGTATAGTTAACATTACAATTCCTGGTGTGAATTGGAGTTGTTCCTTGCAGGAAGATGAATGAAGATTGGGGAAATGTCTGCCGAAACAGAGGCATGAAGGAAATGGTGAGAGATGGCTGGGCCCACCTTGTGAATGGGCCTGTTTTAGGAAAAATTCATTTATACCCCAATGTTGTGTGACAGTAGAATACCATTACAGTAACATTCAGCTTGATGACTCTAATGGCAAAAACATCAATGCCTGGCTGAAGTCTACATCCAGGGCAAGAAATCTCACTGAGCATCCTTTTCCCTAATAATTCGGGAGAACCCTATTGTGACCTGGTATCAGAATGCAAGAATAATATTTGCCTCAGAGGTTGTTTTATTCAAATCACATATCAGGGATTATACATGGAAAATGATTTGACCGTACTGTAATATAATCTGTGATAGCAAAGCACTTTCTAAACAGGGGGTTACTATACTTACTAATGTGAATTCCATTGATACCAAGAATCCCAGAGTGATAATCAAGTAAAATTATTCCAAGTTGATTTTATACAACACATGAGTTCCTGAAAATTTTGGGGTGACTCAGAGTAAAACTCAGAATCACATCCTTATCTGTTCACTTTGTAAATCCAAATCTACAGGTAACAGGTTTTCTTAAAGGAAAGTTCATCTCTATTCATCTTTCTTTATAAAACTGAAAATTTTTGCCTGTAATCTCAGCACATTGCAAGGCCAAGGCAGGTGGATCACTTGAGGCCAGGAGTTTGAGATCAGCCTGGCCAACATGGCGAAACTCCCTCTCTACTAAAAATATAAGAATTAGCCAGGTGTGGTGGTGGGCACCTGTAATTCTAGCTACTTGGGAGGCTAAGGTTGCAGTGAGTCAAGGTCACACCAACTGTACTCCAGACTGGGTGATAGAGTAAGACTCTGTCTCAAAAAAAAAAAAAAAAGAAAGAAAAGAAAAGAAAAAATTTTTGTTACAGAAAAAAAATGTGAGGCTGGGCATGGTGGCTCATACTTGTAATCCCAACACTCTGGGAGGCTGAGGTGGTTGGATCACAAGGTCAGGAGTTCAAGACCAGCCTGGCTAACACAGTGAAACCCCATCTCAACTAAAAACACAAAAATTAGCTGGGCGTGGTGGCAGGCACCTGTAAATCCCAGCTACTCAGGGGGCTGAGACAGAAGAATTGCTTGAACCCAGGAGGCGGAACTTGTAGTGAGCCAAGATCATGCTACTGCACTCCAGCCTGGGCAACAGAGCTAAACTCCATCTCAAAAAAAAAAAAAAAAAAAAAAAAAAGGAAGAAAGAAGAAAAGAAAAAAGGAAAAAAATGAACACAAAATGTCTGAAGTTGTAGTGAAATAAAAAGCAGCTTTCTAATCCCATATTCTTACCTGAGCTGTGTTTGTTTCTTTCACATACTTCACAATCTTACCCAGCCCAATTATTACTCTCAATTTCATCATTTCTATGTTATAAAGATTTTAATAAGCATATACGTAGTAATTTAATGATTGGAGTAAAATAACACAACAAGTGATTTTTAAAAAATCATCCACCAAGAAGATAGGGTAGCTGTACTTCTTTTATTTCTCCCACTAATTGCAACTAAAGACCCTAGACATTACCTATGTATATAAATCAAACGTAAGAAGACTCTGAAAGGCGAATGGAAGGAGGTAGACTGAATAGAGACCTTGGGACACAAGGAATGGAGAGCGTTGAGTTCCCTGGGTTTTCTTTCTGTCTCATATATACCAGACTGGGAAAGAAAGAAGCTGGCAACCCTGAAACCAATGTGTGTGGACAAAAATAACCCCGCAAAAGTTTCACTGCCCTTTTTCTTATCTGCAGAAAATTCTTAATCTTTGTTGATATGCTTGTTACATATATATTAAATATTAATTAACAAGACCACGTGTCTGTGACGTAGCCTATCTTACAATGCGTGTTGCAAAAACGCCTGCCTGTTCTTACTGATTGACCCAGGAAAACTCCCATTCCTTCTGGTGTGTTGGCTCCAGATCTTCTGTGCAACATCGGTGTTCAGAGCTCTGGCCTGCAGGTCTCTGTACTCTGAACCTGGGGTTCACACTACTTGAGGGGCTCATTTGCAGCTTTGGTAGGAAGAGAGCCTTTCTGTTTGGGATCCAAGCTAAAAATGGATTCCCCTGCCTCAATTGCACAGCAACATCTACGTCTTGCCTGTTAGTGTATTAAGATTTAACATCTTCCTGAGTTACAGGAGTTCAGAAGATTACTATTTAGTCCCCATAGGCTTATCATTGTGTAGGCCATAAATGGTCAGAAAATATTGAATGAACAAATAAATATCTATTGGCACCACAGGTCGAACAGAACTGAAAGTACACACACACACACACACACACACACACACACACACACACCCCAAATACTGAAAATGCTGGATAAACTATTTTTTAATGCATACTCAAAAGCAAGGAAAGAAAATTCCCTGATGTCAGGAATAAAAAGCAATTCAAAGAAAAAGAGGTGAGTGCGAGCTGAAGCCAAACAGACAACGGGGTGTTGTAAACAGACACAGCCTAACAGGCGTGGGACTCAAGTTTTAACACCTGTACAGGAAAAGGAGATGAGGCCTTGGGCCCGTGCAAGACACAAAGTTGAAACAAAGCCCCTGTTTAAACTGGAAGCCGTGAAGCTTTGCCTGGAGGGTGACAATGAGCTTAGAAAGTTGACGCCCTGGTTTAGAGAATCAGCAAGAAATCTCCCCATCAGCTCAGTGCAATGGGTAGAAAGAACCCATAGGAAGCTGGAGCCAGTGCCTGCTACACACATGTGTAGTGTTCACATCTCTATTACCTACGCGAGGAGAGAACCCCAGCTGAGAAATTAAGACAGGCACTGATGCAGCAATCCCACTTCTCCAAGCATATCCACAACAACTGAAAGCAGGGTCTCAAAGAGACGTTTGAACCCCCCATATTCATAGCAGCATTAGTCACAACAGCCAAAAGGTGGTAGACACAAGTACCCAGGTGTCCATCAGTGGGTGAACTGATCAATAAAATGTGGTATATACATATAAGAAATATTATTCAGCCTCAAAAAGGAAGAACATTCTGTCACATAGATGAACTTTGAGGACGTCATGCTAACTGAAATGAGCCAGGTACAAAATGACAAATACCTTGTGATTCCACTTACATGAGGTACTTGGAGTAGTTAAAGCTCATAGAGACAGAAGGTAGAATGGTGGTTGCTGGGGGGGGGGGAGAGGGGAAAACAGCGAGTCACTGTTTAATGGGTATAAAGTTTCAGTTTTCCAAGATGAAAAAGTTTTGCAAATTGATTGCACAATACCGTGAATATATTTAATGCTACTGAACATTACTGTACACTTAAAAATTGTTAAGATGGGTGAGGTGCAGTGGTTCACACCTGTAATCCCAGCACTTGGGGAGGCCAAGGTGGGGGGATTGCTGGAGCCCAGAGAGTTTGAGGCAGCAATAAGCTATGATTGTGCTGCTGCACACCAGCCTGCGTGACAGAGCAAGACTCTGTTTACTGAAAAAAAAAAAATTGTTAAGATGGTAAACTTGCATTATGATAATTTTACCACAATTTAAAAATTACAAAGAAAACTGGTACAGACCAGGAAAAAGCAAAGAGCAAATGGAAAACAAGAATATCTCGACAAGAGCACAATCAGGACCCAATGTCATCCCAGAAAATCAATTCCCACTGAAGATGAGCTCACACGCAAAGATGACAAGCCACATAGGGAAATGAGTCACTGTGGAATAATCGGCAGAGGCAGCAAATGGAAAAATGTGTTCTCGGAGAGATATAAAGCAAACATTCCTACCCAAGATACAAAAGATTGTCTATAAACCATAATAAAGAACAGAAAAGTAATGAGGTTGGGAGAGGGAGAAGGGAGAGGTAGCATTAAAGAATAAAAGACAAACTAAATAGGAATTATAGGAATAAGCAAATAGATCATCATCACAATTTTCAAAAACAACATCATTGCATGGGTTAAGCACTGGTATAATTGATACTGCTAATGAATCCAGAGCATGGAAAAAAAAAAAGCAACATGTTTTATTCAGGCTCAGACCCTTTCCTAGCCAATTGCATGATTTATGAGCCATGATGCAATACCATTCTACAGCCAGACAAAATAATATCAGGCAATTCCCCCTGTTCATTCTCAAATATTCAAACTTTGGATCAGGCACTATTTTTAAGCCCTGAAAATACACTTACAAATGAGACAGACAAGGTCTTTCTTCTTCAGGTTCTTGCATTCTAGTACTTTGTTATCTAGAAGACAATAAATAGGCATAAATAAAATAGTCTCAGATATTGATAAGTATAAGAAAAAATAATACAGAACATAGAGACTAATGGAGCTGTCACTGGGGCCATCTTAGACTAGGTGTCCAGAAAAGGCCTCTCTATAGAGGTGGCATTTAAGCTGAGTTTGGATGAGAAGGTGCCAATCAAGCCAAGGTCTTAGAGAAGAACAATCCAAAGGGAAGAAGGGTTGAGGACAGGGGCCCTGAAAAAGAAAGGAACAAAAGCCTTTGGATCATGGTTTAGGATGGACATAGTAGAAGGAAAGGAGAAGGATGTGTTCCGTCAGCCATAGAGTGTAAAATGCCCTAGTTCATACCTGCCCTGTCACCTGCATTGCCATATTGCTATTGGTTAAAGTTCAAGTCGTAACTAGGTTCTAGGATACAGTCTGGGAGAATCAAAGCCCCAGGCCAGAATGACACTGCCAGGGCAGACACAGAACTGTGTTTTCTCAGAATTCCCTGGGCGACCCTGTACTGCATATTGCTGGCCCCTGCATAAGGACGCAAGTGAGTTGATGCTAAGCACCCTCAAGCTCCATCCATTTTCTGAAACAACGGTGGCGACCTTCTGTTAAGGGGCATCTAGTAATGGTTTGGGCTTTGGAGATCACAAATTGCAAGTGCCCAATTCTGCCATGGTAGCACAAAAGCAGCCAAGATGATACATGACCAAAGGAGTGTGTCCTAATGGCACTTTTATAAAAACAGCCAGTAATTTTGGCCAACCCCTGTTCTAAAGCAGTGAGTGGTCTTGAAAGATGAGCCTTGGGCTGGGTGTGGTGGCTCACACCTGTAATCCCAGCACTTTGGGAGGCCGAGGCAGGCGGATCACCTGCGGTCAGGAGTTCAAGACCAAGCCAGCCAATGTGGTGAAACCCCAACTCTACTACATACAAAAAATTAGCCAGGCGTGGTGGCACACACCTGAAGTCCTTGCTACTTGGGAGGCTGAGGCAGGAGAATTGCTTGAACCTGGGAGGCGGAGGTTGCAGTGAGCCGAGATCAGGGCACTATACTCCAGCCTGGGCAACAGAATGAGACTCTGTCTCAAAAAAAAAAAAACAAAGATGATGAGCCTCGAGCGTTGGGATGTGGTGGGGGAGAAATGTTAGTACTTTGGTTATGATTTTTATCCCCCACCACCGAAAAAATCCAGAAATACACTAATCTATTAATATTTAATATACAGGTTGACATGGGTGGCCTCAATCTGATGTCAGAGCATGAGATCACATGGTATGAAAAGAATCACGAGGGAAAAGAGCTGCCCAAGCACAGCCAGTGGTCCTCAGGCTTTCTTTACTTTCAGTGCCTCATAGCACATCACAGTTTGTACAATTTCCACAAAGAAACCTCAGACTGAAGACAATACCAACAACACAAGCACAAATGATAACACAAACATGACAGCACCCACACATCTCCAAGTCCTAATATGACATGTGTTCATCACATAAAAGAGAAAAACAGTGGAAAAATTAATCATATCTGAAAAGCGGTCCACAAAACTATTCAAATCTGTATTCATTACCTATTGCTGTAAAACAGATCGCTGCAAAACTTAGTGACTTAAAACAATAATAAGGATTTAGTATCTCACACAGTTTCTATCAGTCAAAATTTGGGTGCAACTTCCCTGAGTGATTCTGGCTTAGAGTCTCACATGAGACTGCAGTGAGGACATTGGCCAGCGCTACAGTCATCTGAAGGCTTCACTAGGACTAAAGGAGCCACTTCCAAGATTCACTCTTTTGGCTGGCTTTTAGAAAGAGGTCTGAATTCCTCATCACATGGGCCTCCCTATCAGGCTGCTTGAGTCTCCTCACAACATGGCAGCTAGCTTCCCCCAAACTGAGTGTTGCAAGAGAGCAAGGCAAAAGTGGCAAAGTCCTAGCCATAGAAGCCAGCACCATCAGGCCAGACACGGTGGCTAATGCCGGTAATCCCAGCACTTTGGGAGGCCAACACGGGTGAATCACCTGAGGTCAGGAGTTCAAGACCAGACTGGCCAACATGGTGAAAACCCACGTCTACTAAAAATACAAAATTTAGCCAGGGACGGGCGCGGTGGCTCACGCCTGTAATCCCAGCACTTTGGGAGGCTGAGGCGGGTGGGTCACGAGGTCAAGAGATCGAGACCATCCTGGTCAACATGGTGAAACCCCGTCTCTACTAAAAATACAAAAAATCAGCTGGGCATGGTGGCACGTGCTTGTAATCCCAGCTACTCAGGAGGCTGAGGCAGGAGAATTGCCTGAACCCAGGAGGGGGAGGTCGTGGTGAGCCAAGATTGTGCCATTGCACTCCAGCCTGGGTAACAAGAGCGAAACTCCGTTTCAAAAAAAAAAAAAAAAAAAAGTTAGCCAGGTATGGTGGTGCACGCCTGTAGTCCCAGCTACTTAAACTAAGGCAAGAGAATCGCTTGAACCTGGGAGGCAGAGGTTGCAGTGAGCCAAGATTACACCACTGCACTCCAGACTGGGCAACAGAGCAAGACTCCTAAAAAAACAAAACAAAAAAGAAGTCAACACCATCACTCATCACTCTTACCATATTCTGTTGGTCACACAAACCAACCCGATGTCAGCCTGGATGTAGCATGGAATGGACTATATCAGGAGGCGAGGACCACGGAGGGCCACCTTGAAGGCTGGCTACCATAGTCCACCCTCTGACCCCTAATAATTCACGTCCTTCCTACATGTGAAATACACTCACTCCCTCTCAAGTGTCCCAAAAGTTTTCATCTCCTTACAGACTCCATTCAAAGTCTAGAGTCTCATCATTTATATCAGGTCCAGGTGCACATGAGGTTCCTCAAAGGCCAGTGAAATTTACCCCAAAGTTACCTGAGGTTTGAAGGTTGTGAGATATTTAATGAGAGCAAAAATTAATCATACCATGGTATTAGTCTGGGTTCTCATATGTGTGTGTGTGTGTGTGTGTGTGCATGCACGCGCGTGTGTGCAGAGAGAAAGAGAAAGAGAAAAAGAGACTGATATTATAAAGAATTGGCTCATGCAACTATGGTGGCTGAGAAGTCCCATGATCTGCCATCTGCAGGCTGATGACATGGGAAATGTGGTGATAAAATTCAGACCATATCTGAAGGCCTAAGATCCATGTTGTAAGCGCCCATGGTGTAAGTCTCCGTCTGAGAAGACCAATGTTCCAGCCCAACAGTCAGGCCCAGAATGTGCATCTCCCTTACTCTGCCTTTTGTGCTATTCAGGCTTCCAAGGGACTGCATGAGGCCTCCCACCCTGCGGAGAGCCATCTGCTTTACTCAGTCTACCCATTCAAGCATAATCTCATTGGAAAACACCCCCACAGACACACTCAGAATAATGTTTAACCAGATACCTAGATATCCTGTGTCCCAGTCAAGTTGACACACACAATTAACCATCACAACCATTAAAATAAGATGAATAGGCTGGGCACGGTGGCTCACACCTGTAATCCCAACACTTTAGTAAACCAAGGTAGTCAGGTCATGAGGTCAAGAGATCAAGATTATCCTGGCCAACATGGTGAAACCCCGTCTCTACTAAAAACACAAAAATTAGCTGGGTGTGGTGGCACACGCCTGTTAGTCCCAGCTACTTGGGAGGCTGAGGCAGGAGAATCACTCAAACCCAGGAGGCGGAGGTTGCAGTGAGCCAAGATCGTGCCACTGCACTCCAGCCTGGCGACAGAGCAGACTCCATCTCAAAAAATAATAATAATAAAATAAATTAATGTTTAACATATTCTCTCTCTCACGTCTCATCCCATTTGCTTATATTTTTATGTATGTTTCATGATAGGCATAATACAACTATGCATAATTACACATACAAGTAATACCTCTAAAACACACATACGTATACATTGTGTGTTTACAGTATTCTTCTTGATAGAGGCACAGAATCAGAAGAGGTTTAGAGACAAATGGTGTAAAGAGCCTGGAAGGTAAAAGAAAATGCCCACCCATTCTTAGCTGCTATTTTCAGTAATCATTGTCAGGGCTTCTATCTGGTGTTTGGTAAGTCGTATCAAAATATAGTTACCAGCTTGACTGCCTTATGGGAAGTGGCAGAAAATGACGTGGTTTTTGAGGGGAAGTAAATATAAAAAATCACATCCAGGAAGAAGAGGTGGTAGCTGTGGCAAGCATTTAGCCTGTTCTTGAAGATGAACAGAGGACTTACAGTCAAGGACAAATTTCCCGTTTAAAAAGCCCTGCATGACCCATTTATAAGACTAGAACAATAAATATACCTAAGAAAAGTACTTGGGAAGGTTTTAAGGGGGAAAAGTTTATCCTTTCCCATAAAAATTGTGTCTTATTTTTTAAAGAGGTGGGGAGTGCAGAGAGATGGTGGAAAGAAGAAAAGGGAGGGGGGACAGAACAAAGGGAGGGAAAAAGAAGGGAAGGGAGGAAATTATCAGTATCTACAACCATGAGCTGCCAGCTTATTACCCAAAATGTTTTGTTTTGTTTTTTTGAGACAAAGTTTCACTCTTGTTGCCCAGGCTGGAGCGCAATGGTACAATCGCGGCTCACCGCAACCTCCACCTCCCAGGTTCAAGCGATTCTCCTGCCTCAGCCTTTCAACTAGCTGGGATTACAGCAATGCGCCACCACGCCCAGCTAATTTATTTTTATTTTTAGTAGAGATGGGGTTTCTTCATATTGGCCAGGCTGGTCTGGAACTCCTGACATCAGATGATCCGCCCTCCTCAGCCTCCCATAGTGATGGGATTACAGGTGTGAGCCACCATGCTCAGTCTACCCAAACGGTTTAATTCTCTTCTCCCTTTGCTGCTCCCTTTCATTGAAACTTTGCATTTATAGAATCAAAGGTCACAGGAACAATCTTACTGCAATTCTTCGCCAGCATGGCGTCCACTGTGGTAGTTCAATCAAACGCCTCTCTAGTCGCCATAGGCTCTCCAAGAATCCTACTCTTATAAACCTGCTTTCACCTAGTTAGCCACTGAGGACCAATGCAGAATGTCCCAATCAAATTTCTCCAAGGGCCATCTTACCACGGTCTGAATGCTTATACACACAACTACTATTACCCACATGTACAGTGTGCATTGTGCAGTAAGTCGTGTAAGTTGGTACATGGTATCACCAAAATGTTTGGATAATTTTTAAATGTCTTAGTTAAATCATTAAGAATTGCAGTCTAGGCTATAAATGACATCTACCATCTACTGAGTGGGATCCATTTTTGTTCCATAAAACTTTAGGGCGTTTTTTTCTATTGCTGTACTAAATGCCATCAGGGTTTCTGTAGGGATTTCATTAAATCTGTATCTTGCTGTGGGCAGGATGAACTTGTTTCCAGCCAAACACTCTTTATATATGATTTGCATACATTATGTCATTTCATCCTCACACTAATCGTATGTGGTAGGTTTGACTATTATTTCCATTTTTATGGAGAGAAAATCGAGGCTGAGTCCTCTTACAGCAAAAACTTTCAAAACAAAGTGTCAAACACCACCCATAAGCGGAACAAAAGTGTTTGACCACTAAAACTGAAAAAAAATGGCAGAATTTTAAATTAGACTACTGGATGTAATTTTAGACTTAGACTACTGGATGTAATTTGAACCATTTAAATTTGGTCTCCCATATATTTTTCCTAAACATTTGGTACTTGTACCACTTATCTGCTCTTAAGGAAGAGTTGATAAAGGAGCAAACAAACACATACTAAACAATCATTAAAGAAAAAGAACCAATCATGTCACATTTGACAGCCCGATTTTTGGGGGATTTTATGCTTGTGATTTTAGATTGCACTTATATGGTATAGTCGTACGTTCTGCTGGTACAGTTTTCCCTGACTCACGTGATGTCACTGAATGTGTCTCTGTATCATGCGTTTATACTGGAAAGAACCTCAAGACTTCTAGTTACACTACCGCTTAAACAAGTTTGTGAACCACTGGCCCAGCTCTCTTTAAACATGATTTTACTTATATCATTTCAATGATATACATTTATTATGTAAGATGGTATGTGAAAGAAACACCACCTTCTCTCACTGTGAGTTGAAATTGTTGTAGTTCTTCTCCTGTTGCAAAGCAATAGTGACACCACCCAGGAGGACCACATCTCTGACAGCCGTGAGAGAACTCTCCGGGAGAACTCGTGCCCTGGGCTCCTGATGTCATCACCTCTCCTCTGCAGAAGAAAAAGGGACATGGCTCCCCAAAGAAAGAGAAAATGAATGGGAGCACCCCGGAGAGGATGCTGGAAACACAAAGTTAGTTGCACGGTTGGTGGAGCGAATGGAATGTAAAGAGGCTCCAGGGATGAGTAAGTCTAGATTCTCGTTGGAAGTTAAGACACTGAGCTTCTCTTCTGGATAGAGTCAGCTTTCACTGTCAATTAAGTGTCAAGCTCAGTAGTCAGTTCAAGGAAACAGCTCAGGAGGGAGGAGTGGGCCTGAGCGAAAGGAGGCAGGAATCTCCCAAGTAAGGGCAAAGGAGGTGGGGGCAGAGACATCCAGGGCTGCACAGAGCCCAAAGGCAGCCTCTAGGAGCCCAGAGGTGAGCCGCATTCCCCACATGGTGGAAGTGCAGCCCCCCACACGACCCATCCACTCACTCAGCCTTGATGCCACCAAGACCCTGGTCCTGGGACAGTCTCCCCAGGTGGATGGAGACAGCTTGTCTCTTAGAGTCACAGCGCTGCCCACTTCCACTCTCATTGGGCCCTTTGTGATATGTCAGAATCTGCCCTCCCCTCCCATCGGGGCTGACTACAAATCTGTCGTCATCTTTTCCATTCTATGCATCCCAGACAATATGGCCACAAGGACGCTGGGTGGTTGCAATGGGCATTTGGATGCCTTGACTTAATGAAGCCTGCAGGTCCACAGCCGACTTCACATCCAAGAACACCTGACAAAGCAACCGATCTACAACCAGAAATTGACACAGAACAAATGGATCACAGGGAGCTGAGGGGATACTAAGCACAAAAGTGGGTCAGATGCAAGTTAGGTCAAAAAAAGGAAGGAAGCTTTCCTGGGGAACCTCGGCTTGAACGGCAGAAGGCCATGGATGAGTGTTCGGGCACCATTCTGGGGGAGAAAGGAAGGGACAGGGGCAGACCCACTCCCAGGCTTCCCTGATCAGCCAGGAGGGCCCTCCCAGGTAGTGAGTAAATTATATTAAACTGTTGGAGAAAATATCCATATATGTCTTTTTTTTCTTTTTCTTCTTTTTGAGATGGAGTCTCTCTCTGTCACCAGGCTGGAGTGCCAGGCTGGAGTGCAGTGGCACAATCTCGGCTAGCTGCAACCTCCACCTCCCAGCCTCAAGTGATTCTCCTGCCTCAGCCTCCCAGGTAGCTGGGATTATAGGCATGCGCAACCATGCCTAGCTAATTTTTGTATTTTTAGTAGAGACGGGGTTTTACCATGTTGGCCAGGATGTTCTCAATCTCTTGAGCTCATGATCCACCTGCTTGGCCTCCCAAAGTGCTGGGATTACAAGTGTACATCACCACATCCAGCACCGTATACGTCTTTAAAGTGTTCCATGCATATATGTCAATTTCATCATTATTGCACTAATGTTGTGGTGGTGATGACTGATGGAATTCCTCACTTAAGTATGGCTCACTCATATTGAACAGCTGTCATGGCCATGCACCCTTCTAAGTGTAATTTCATTTAATTCACCCATCTGCCCAATGAGGTAGGCACTACTGCCTCTATTTTACAGGTAAAGAAGTTGATTCTAAGAAAGGTAAAGTAACTTGCCCTCACTCAGAATGAGCAGTGAATGATCTGAGCCATTCAGCATAGCCAAGCAGTCCTAGGTACACCATGGCCTGGAGGGACAGCCCTGCTTTACAGCACAGGAAAACCAGTCCATGCAGAAACACCCCGAATCCCTGAGATAAGGCTACATCAAATGTGGGGAAGCTATTCAAGAAGGCAAGAGTTTAAAACGTTTTAGGAAAATCGCTATTCAGAATGATGAAAACAAACTAAAGTTTGACCCTCAAAGAAGTGACGTCAGCCGGGCACGGTGGTTCATGCCTGTAATCCCAGCACTTTGTGAGACCAAGGCGGGCAGATCACCTGAGGTCAGGAGTTTAAGACCACCCTGGCCAACATGGTGAAACCCTGTCTCTACTAAAAATACAAAAATTAGCTGGGTATAGTGGTCCATGCCTGTAATCCCAGCTACTCAGCAGGCTGAGGCAGGAGAATCACTTGAACCTGGGAGGAAGAGATTGCAGTGAGCCAAGATCATGTCGGTGCACTCCAGCCTGGGCAACAGAGCGAGACTCTGTCTCAAAAAAAGAAAAAAAGAGTACAAAAAAAAAAAAAGAAGAAGTGACGTCAGTGGGCTGGAAAATGTATTTACGTGGAACACTGAACCTGGATGAGGCTGGATGAATGAATGAGGAGTCACCACATTTGTAATAGTAACACAAGAGCAACACAATGGAGATGAACAACATTAGTCAAACTCCAATGGCTGGACAAATTGGTGCAGGAGAGAAGGGAGAATCCGAGAAACATGGAAGTCATTTGTCTGTGGAATAGCTTCACGGAAACCTGGATGACCCAGGCTACCCCACCCGCTTCCTACCACAGTCACTGACTGCTCAGAATGCGATACTGGAAGCCAGGAGCGCACCTGTAGTCCTAGCTACTCAAGAGGTGAGGTGGGAGGATCGCTGGAGACCAATCCCTAGACAACATAATGAATTCGAGGCCAACCCCTAGGCAACATAACGAGACCCCTGTCCATTAAAATTTTTAAGAAAAGGAATTATTAAAAAGACCAGAGTGGGTTTTTCCAGGTGGTATGTTTATTTCTTGCAACAAACACTTGGCTCTTCTCCTCTAATTTTGAAACCCCTGACTCTGGGTTCCTCTGTACTTCGGCACTGCCGGGATTAGAAAATATGTATGTGCTGCAGCCTTTGTGCACAGTACAAGGCTAGAGTAAAAGCACTGATTCTCCTTGTCTGGTATATTTATGCTGTGCAGCAGAAAACCAATAAGTGCATGACCTTGTTCCACACACAAATATGTTCTTTTAACGGGCTTCTCCTTTAAGGCAGCAAGTCTGCACTGGCTAAGAGAACAGAATGACTTTTCCTTTTAAGAAACATGTACAATGATTCTATTTTTTTCCAGCCATATTCTTTTGTCTTTTATTTTCTCGGTTTCACAAAATATACTCATAAAAGCATATCCCTTTTTTTCACATGATGACGTTAGCAGAACCATCGTGCTGAAGGGCTTCCCTCCCAGGGCTGCCGGTCTGGTTTTATCAGGTGCTGGAAGTACACCCCCGCCACGGAGATTCACACCAATTCAGATTCTTATCAGTTACATTAGAGGCACCATATTTCTGGCTGTTTTCCTATCTGACCTCTTGACTGTGCAAGTCACATGGATATATGGATGGACAGAAAGACGAATAATGAGACTCTACAGGTCAATAACTGCTTTCAAACCACTACTATAATTAAGAAAGCACTGGTTTGATTTTCCTGCTCCTACATAACTCTTGTTTGGGGTTGAGCGAAGTTGAGACTGATTTATGCCACAGCACTCCATGAATAAAGCTTTGGAAGTAGGAAAGTGTAGCCACAAATGGTGTGTTTAATTCACATGTGTATTAAGCAGCACTCAGCCCCACGCGACAGCACCTGTGTGCTTCACAGGAGCGGTGCACCGTCAACATTCTGTGGTCGACACTCACCAGAAACCTACTCTGTGCCAAGCACTGTGCTGGGCGCAGGGTCTTCAAAGACAAGCAGAAAAAGAAACGACAAGAAACAAAAAAAGAACTTGCAACTAATGGGGCAGTGCCACTCAATCCAGATCCGCAAACACCGTTTGTGAAAACTGCTTGAACATAGTTCTGTGTTTCAAACGGAAAACCACCCCTTCCTCCCTCCACCCATGAATCAGTCAAGAACAAAAGGAAATGATTCTGAATTTTTCCTTTCTTTCTAAGCACCTTGGGAAGAGCCAGGCATAGAGCCAAAAAGAAGAGGGGTTTTACTAAGGAAAAACACCACCCTGTTTGGCTTTGATGGGAAAAAAAAGAAAGAAAGAAAGAAAGAAAGGAGCAACTGCGTCGTGTATAGAGTTTGAACGATGTGTATGAGAAGAGTGTTTTTATGGATAACAGCCATGGGCAAAACAGCAGATCTAATCAAAGGCACTACACACATGGATGTTCCCGGCCTCTGGGAGAAGGGAACTCTTACAAGGCTGAGTTTCTCCATTTTTCTTCTTCAGTTCAACACAGAGGTTAGACAGCCTTACTGTGCATAAAATATTCCTCACAGCCTTCCCGTCCTCCACAAGAGAAAAAAAAAAGACTCCATCACTGAGATAAGCCTTTAATTCCAAACTAATAAAATACCCTCCTCGCCATCACACAGGAGAGTTGTGCTGTTAATACCCCTGCGGTTCCGCACATGTGAGCGCCAGGAATCGCCACAGCAACCTGCCTCTCACTTCCTCGGAGCCCAGGAACCCAGTCCTGACTAGGGGAAGCAAGAAGGCTAAGAAGAATGCTCCCCCATCTTCCCGCCGCTCTTCTTCTCCCTGTGCCCCTCCTGCTCCCCTCTTGGAGAGGCTGACTCTCCGTGAACAGCCCCCATAGGGACCAGCAGTGATGGGAGGCAGCAGCTGCTGTCACCCTCCACAGGGCACCACATTCTCCTGGCACACGAGGCTTCATGGAGGTCACCTGCTCAGGTTCCTCTTCTCTCCGTCATGGGCCCAAGACTCAGGGCTGCCATGTTTTAGAAAATCTGAACAGTGAACAACAGACTGAGCAGACAGGAGGCGGGAGGAAGTGACCAGAGAAGTCAGGGCCTGAGAGGAGGAGAGGGTGCTCCTAGCACGTGCTGGGAAACAGCAGGCCAGACACCAGGGCCAGATGAGATAGCAGGACACGGAGAACTGGTATTCAAGAGTCCTGTCCGGGACCGGTGCAGTGGCTCACACCTAATCCCAGCACTTTGGGAGGCCGAAGCAGGTGGATCACCTGAGGTCAGGAGTTCAAGACCATCCTGGCCTACATGGTGAAACCCTGTCTCTACCAAAAATATAAAAATTAGCTGGGTGTGATGGCGCATGTCTACAGGCCCAGCTACTTGGAAGGCTGAGACAGGAGACTATCTCAAGCCCGGGAGGCAGAGGTTGCAGTGAGCTGAGATCACATCACTGTAATTTTTGTATTTTTAGTAGAGACTGGGTTTCACCATGTTGGCCAGGCTAATCTTGAACTCCTGACCTCAGGTGGTCCCCCTGCCTTGGCCTCCCAAAGTACTGGGATTACGGGTGTGAACCACCGTACCCTGCCAAAATAGTTGCATTTTGAAACCAGATCCACACTCCACTATTTCCAAAATCACTCTTGACCATCCCCAAATATTCAGACCACAACAGCTGATAGAATGCTGGTGCCCTGGCGGCATACCAGGCGCCTCGCCCGTGTTCACCGGGATCTCCGCATTCACTGCTCAGGCTGCTCTGGCCTACATGAGGTTGTTCCCCCACTTAGAGAGGAAGAGGCAGAGACCCAGGGTAAAAACCTACCCAGGTTTGCCCAGCCAGCAAGGACCAGAGCTGGGATTTTCACCCAGCTGATTTGATTCCAGCATCCACATCCTATGTTTATGCCATGCTTTTAGAAACAGACAGAAAAATACATTTTTGTAATGTGACAACACAGCTAGGTTAAACTGCAAGTCAGAGAATTTCCTAACCTGTGTGGTTCTGGCTTAGGACTGGCCACCGGAGAAATAGATGTGAGATCTGTAAGGTAGGATCAAAGCCGCAGGCTGCCACTTAGAGGTCCCACAATGGTACAGTCTGCCAGCTCGGGTGCTGGCCTGGGGCCTCCTCCTCCCAAGGGACCTCCCCCCTCCAGCTGTTCTGTGTCCTGAGTCAAGCACCACACAGCTCCCCAGCAAAGGATGCCACCTTCTTCCAGTCACTTGTGTCATCCAGGTTGCAGGTGACAAGAGACAGACACAAGTGACCACTTGTCTTTTTATATATATATATATATATATATATATATATATAAAACTAATCTTATGACAGATTTTTTTTTTTTGAGATAAAGTCTCGCTCTGTAGCCCAGGCTGGAGTGCAGTGGCTCAATCTCAGCTCACCGCGGCCTCCACCTCCCCAGTCCCGGTTCAAGCAATTCTCCTGCCTCAGCCTCCGGAGTAGCTGGAATTACAGGCATGCGCCACCATGCCCAGCTAAATTTTTGTATTTTTGGTAGAGACGGGGTTTCACCATGTTGGCCAGGCTGGTCTTGAACTCCTGACCTCGTGATCTGCCCACCTCAGCCTTCCAAAGGATGGGATTACAGGCATGAGCCAACGCGCCTGGCTGACCATTTGTCCTTGTGGGTTTAGTTTGTCTTCACAGTTTCCAGCTCATCCTCAATTTCCTGTGCTTCATTCACGTCTGGCTTTTCTTCCCAACTTCTGGTCCTGCTGACTTAGAATAGACCCCTCCACCCACCCAACACAGAGGTTATAGCCTTCCAAGATGTCTTCATCAGCTTCCATGATTGCATACAGCCCAACTGCCATAAGAGATGATCCCAAAGGCACATCACTCACAGTGGTTCTGCTTCTCTGATGCACATATTGGGGCTGGCAGTGGTTTCAGGGGAACAGAGCTTTGAAAATGGATTCTTTAACTTGGAACTGGCTTATCTAGAATGAGTTCTCTGATCTGATTAGATTTAAAGACACTAATAGCCTATGACCATAGTCAAGGGGCGTTGGTAGCCTGTGACATGCAAGGGCAAAATGTTCACTAAATTGTCATTTGTGATCAAGTATCTGAAAGACAAGGCTTCAGGTGACCAAGTTACTTGCTGCTATAATACAGCGAAAATGAAGAGTCTAATGGAGTTGGTTGGTTTTAAGAGTAGTGCAGAACTTAACAAAAGAAAATGAAGAGATTGGGTCTTCCAGTTCTCAGCTCAAGGTCTAGAGAAACAACAACATGAAGCTTCTAGGACTTCCCTAAAGGATTTCTTTTCTTTTGTAGCCAAGATCTCTGAAAAACAATCCTAAATTCAATCCTAAGGACTGCTACTGCTGAATGACAAAGCGCATTGAATTCACAACCTTTCAAAAATCTTATATGTAAAAATCAGGGCCTGGACTGGGTCCCTGAAAATGTGAGATCATTTCTGCCAGGACTTTTTTTCAGCGGAAGCAGCCCTTCCACCTTGTCTGAGCTTCCTTTTTCTGAGGTCTTCCTGTGCCTGAGAAACTTGTCATGGTCTCCACTGAGGTGTCTGCCTTTCAGGGGACCAATTCTCCCCTGACCCTACCCAACTGCCTCCCATTGCTTCTAGACCTCCAACCAGCTCAAGTCCTGACAGGTCTCAGGAGCTGGGGCACAAAGTGTAACTTTACCCATGGGAAACACCATATGCACCAGAAGGCCCAAAAGACAGTGACTTTTATCAACATATCCTGGAAAACATGTTTGGGAATGAATCCCCACGGTGTTGGATCCAGGTGGAAGGAAGATTCCAGATTAAGCCAAATTTGTTGACACAGATACGCTGAGCAGAGACTCTGGATTCAGTGTGTTAATGTGAGCAGTCGGGAATAGCTCTAAACGTCTGTACAGCTCACTCCCTGAAACGCAGGAACAAAAATGGCGTTTACTGACTGACGTTGAAAGGCCAGCACTTCCTCAGCAAACTTTCAAAGATGAGATCCAGAGGCTTGGGAAATCAGAACTGTAACGTGGATTTATTACTTCAGATCTGTTCAGGCTGGACATGGTGGCTCACGCCTATAATCCCAGCACTTTGGGAAGCAGAGGCAGACAGATCACTTGAGGTCAGGCATTCAAGACCAGCCTGGCCAACATGATGAAACCCCATCTCTACTAAAAATACAAAAATTACCTGGGCATGGTGGCACACGCCTGTAATCCAGCTACTTGGTCTGGAGGCTGAAACAGGAGAATCGCTTGAATCCAGGAGGCGGAGGTTGCAGTGCGCCAAGATTACACCACTGCACTCCAGCCTGGGCAATAGAGCAAGACTCTCTCAAATAAAAAAGATCTGTTCACCCATTCCTAACTGTACCTGCCAGGAGAGTCCAAGGCTGATATAAAATTACATATCTACCAGGAGATAGAAGAGTTTAGGGCGGCTCTTCTCTGCTGCCAGGAACAACAGTGGGAACTGCAGTCACTGAGTCAGACTGCCAAATTCATGAGGATAGAAATGTCAGGTGGCAGATGCCCTTATTCACAGAGACAAGGATGGCACCCTGTCATGGGCACCGGAGCTACCAGAGAAATCACAATGGTTTGACCCATGGAAATCTTTGGTATCTCTGGAACTGAAATAGACATACCACCTGCTGGGTCTGATGAATAGAATTCTGACATGAATCATCCCAACAGAATTGTGACCCCCTCAACCAATTTCTAGATTTGAGCCAGCAGAAAGCCTCAGAGCTCCTCTGATGAGAGTAGGCTGGTCCCGTTTGACAAAGGTCATAGTTACATCACTCATGGTTAACTGATGTGTCATCTCCCGGAAGTCGGCCGTGAGTCCTGGTTGCCAAAATACTTGCCTTTGGGTGAAATGCTTGGCACCACTGCTGGCCCTCACTTTAAACTTCCAATCCTGGCCTCCCTGGTTCTTCGGCCTCTTCCGCTGCTCCTCTGACTCTCCTTTGTGGCTTCCTCGTCTTCTTTCTCCGCCCTGAATGTGAGAATCTCTGTGTTTCTGTTCTGGTGACTCTTGTCTTTCCATTTCCTAAATACCTGTACCTCCTCTAGGTAGAAATTCCAAGCTTCCCTCTCCAATCCCAACTTGTTCTCTGAGACTCATCTCTGCTTCTCCACTAGCTAAGCATCAACCCCTGGGTGCACTAGCGCCATCTCTAAAGCATCCCATATCATTTTACTTCTGTTGTACCCTCAGTTAGGCCACCATCTTCCCGGTCAATCAGATGTGAAATATCAGACATCCTTGACTCCACCTCTCTCTTCTCTCCCCACATTTGAACAGTCACAGAATATTAGCCATTTGTTTGTACTATGTCTAACCTACCTTTCTATTGCAAGCCCAGCCCTGCTCAAATCGCGTTCTCTCTGGAGGAACCATAGCAGGTGTCCGCTTCCATTCTATCTCCCAACCAGCCAGCCTACTCTCAGCATAGGTTCTGTTTTGGTGTGTGCCGTTCCATTATTCAGAAACCACCATGACTCCTCCTTGCCTGCACAGCACAGTCCAAGCTTCAGAATTTAGTATTCTTACCGTTTAGTATCAATTCACCGATCGACATTTTTCGTGACCCATTTTTTATCCTTTACATAACCAATATTCCAACCAAATTCCACGATTCCCAGAATATAGCCCACAGTTTCCAGCTCTACATCTTTATTTGCAGCACTTCCTTTATTTTTCCTACCTTCTTCCTCTCCGCCTGTTCCCTTATTCCATAAATATTGTTGAACAGCTCCCTTGTATAAGGTCTGGTGAACATCAGGGCATTGTTCTTCCCTGGGGTTGCTTAGAATCCAGCCTGCTGAAATCCTACAAACCCTACAAGGTTTAGTGTAGTTCCCACCACCTTCATGGACTCCTCTTTTATCTCCCGGCCAGAAGTGACCATTGACCATCGCACTCTTGCCCTTGCTCGTGGTATTTTCTCAATGCCAGACGCTAGTCCTTCATCCTTGAAGGTCTTTGGGACAGCTCTTCCTTCTGGCTACCATGCCCTTACCAGACTTCATGTAGCCAAATTCTCACTTCCTTCAGTCTTCACTCAAATTCACATCCTCAGAGGCCTCTCCACCACCCTATCTAAAATGTCCTCCAACCCTTACCCTGATTCATTTTTCTTCCTTGAGGTTATCAGCACACAGACAGATGTAAGTGTGTATGTGTGCAGTTTGTTATTTATGTGTTGTACATCTTCCCCACCAGGCTATAAGTTCTATGAGAACAGGGATGCGGTATCCTAGAATTGCCCTTTGGAAACACCAGTCACCTTTCCCTCATCTTCCCTCTTAATTTCACAAAGAATATACAACTCCAAAATTATAGTTTCTATGTTCTTTGGGCCAGATCAAATTCCTAGACAGGGCTTTCTTTCCCCAGTAATTATTTCCACAAGCAGGAAGGGAGAGAGAAATGCATTTATCCTCCCCTGTCCAGCTCATTGCTTTTGATTCTGGTTACATCTAAAACAACCACTGCCCTCTCTCCAGGCTTAGCAGACTCTCAAGTAAGAACTTGATGAATGTCTCTTGAATGAATTCCCCCTACCCAAGAAACAACCTCTTACGTATCTTTTCCACAGCTCAATATCCTCCCCGTGGCCTGAAGTATTGACAGTGTAGACCACTGACCACAATTTTCTCTTTTAGAGCAGCTGCCTTCAACAGGGAGTACCACAGTTCCTTCTCACAGGACAGCCATGGGGCCCAGGAGCTGCAAAACCAGAGAACACTAACAGCCAAAACAAAGGTGCCCAAACCCACCTGTGCCTGGCTTTAAGACCGAGCCACCCCTTGGTGTTACATTTGCCCCCCCAAAGAAAAAGCACTGGACATGAGCCTTTCCTCCTGACCCACCTGGACTCTTAAGAAACTTTCTCCTTTAATTTTTCATCTCACGAGGAGTGAGTACTTTTATAACCATCACTGACTGGGTATAAGGGCTCTGTGTGGAGACACAGTCATCCTAAGTGGCAGACACAGCTCGTTCCTCCACGGTGTATCTTTCTGAGAACAGCACATTGGTAATAAGGTTGTTTTGTTCATTCCTTTTTCCCGATATGATTTTGAGCACCCAGTGGAAAAGCAAGCCTTGGCTGTTTTTCTGCGATGGTGTGGTTCCCTACTGCAAGATCAGATGCAGAAAGGCCCCTCTGAGAGGAAGAAGTGCCTAGCCCGGCAGTACTGGGACACCCCGAGCACACCATATAAAGACCATGAGCTCTGCAATCAAGGCTCTGCAGGAAACACCCAAGCCAGGACAATTCCCTTTTGTGACCTGCAGTCTTGACCATTTCCAGTGCCTTTATCTGTGGTTCATCGAGGGTTCTGCGTCACTTATTACTGGCACCTGTGACACAGGGGTCCTCATGGTACACACGTCTGAGCCTTTATCGCCTGTCTTCTGTTCAGCCAGATAGGCACCTTGCACATCTCCAGTACGTGCTCTGTGTCTATGACTTAATTATCTAGCCTAGATTAATGTAATTTGCCATAGAGTCTGGCAAACTGAAAACTGTCAGTCCAAAGACATTCTGTGCAGCTCCTCTGATGGCCACCTGAAGGTAATAACGGCCTGTCACTTTTAGACAAGTCGTTTGATTTCTCTGGGCCTGGGCTCCCTCGCTAATCAAATGAGAGGGATAGAAGCCATTGGTGGCTCAAACCCTGGCTGCATATTAGAATCACCTGGGGAACTTGTAAACTAATCCGGTGCCTGGGCCCCTCCTTCCCAGACCAATTAAGTGAGAATCTGGGGGCGGAGGTGGAGGCCAAAGCCCCAGTATTTTTTAAAAGCTCCCTAGGGAATCCTAATGTGCAGCCAGCATTGGGAAACCAGCGGATTGGAGGAGCCTCAGGTCCCTCATGCTCACCTCACTCTGCTCCTCCAGGTGCTCAGGACGGGCCGAGGAGCATCTGTTGCTGTTTGAGTGACTGAGCACAGAGAGGCATTTCTCAGGAGGGCTTGTCTGGAGTGAAAGAAAGCCACAGGATGGGGCCCACCCAGCGATATCTTACTGTCCAAAGCAAGAAGGTTCACTTACAATCAAAATGAGCTCTGCGGGGGTTTACTGTGTCCATGGAGAACACAGGATCGGGGTCTCCAGGATTTTTTCAGGAGTTTCATCTCACCAAACAGTGCTCAAAGGAGAGACCTGTCAACCTAACAGTGTAAGGAGCCCTATCATTTACAAGTGGCCTGTTTTCGTCTCTGCAAAGGTGAATGTACCCAGCCTTCAAGGCCCACCCAAATCCCACGTCTCTGTTTCTGCTCTCTTTCCCTACTTTCCCTTATCCATCCATTAATTCATTCAACAAATGTCTATTTCAGTGCCTAATTTATTGAGGCACTTGGGAAATATTAGTAAACAAAAGCAAAGAAAAAACGACAGGAGGGGATCCAAGATGGCCATTTAGGAACAGCTCAGGATTGCAGCTCCCAGTGAAAGCTCAGAGGGTGAGTGGACGCCACATTTCCAGATGGATTTTTATTGCCCACAGACCAGGAGATTCCCAGGCAGAGGAGCCCTACGGGTCACCAGCACGGCTCTTTTGGCACGTGCGGCCGTTTTGGTCCCCGCGGCTGTATTGGCCCACGCGGCTGCTTTGCAGCGCCCTGCCATGGCAGTTCTCCATACAAAATACACTGGTCTGGGTGCCCTTTTAGCTGGTGATTGGAGCAGCTCAGCAAAGCCTCTTCAGGCAGACAGTGACTAGGCTGCCTCATTGCTGCGCAGGGCAGCCCTGGGGAAAAAAAAAAAAAAAAAAGGCAGCAGCACAATGGAAACTCATAAATAAAGCCCTAACTTCCTGGGACAGAGCACCTGGGGAAAAAAGGGTGTTTATGAGTTCTGCTGCAGCAGAACTAAACGTACCTGCCCAGCAGCCCTGAATGAAAAACGGAGCTCACAACTCAGCCCTTGAGCTCATGTAAAGGACAGACTGTCTCCTCAAGCAGCTCCCTGACCCCTGTATATCCAAAGAGTCACCTCATAAAGGAGAGATCAGACTGACATTTAGCGGGTATCCTTCTGGGACAAAGATAGCAGAAAAAGAAACTGGTAGCAACCGTTACTGTTCTGCAGCTGCTGCAGGTGATCCCCAGGCAAGCAGGGCCTGGAGTGGACCTCAGCAGCCCCACAGCAGAGGGGCCAGACTGTTAGAAGGAAAACTAAGAAACAGAAATAACTTCATTATCAATAAATTGGATGTCCACTCAAAGACCCAATCTGAAAGTCAGCAACTACAAAGACAACAGGTGGATAAATCCACAAAGAGGGGAAGAAACCAGCACAAAAAGGATGAAAACACCCGAAACCAGAACACCTCTCCTCCTACAAGGGTTCACAACTCCTCACCAGCAAGGGAACAAGATTGGATGGAGAATGAGTGTGATGAAATGACAGAATAAGACTTCAGAAGGTGGGTAATAAGGAACTTCCATGAGCTAAAAGAACATGTTCTAACCCAATGCAAAGAAACTAAGAAACTTGAAAAAAGATTTGACGAAATGCTAACGAGAATGGACAAATTAGAGAGGAATGTAAGTGAATTGATGGAGCTGAAAAACACAACACGAGAACTTCGTGAAGCATGCACAAGTTACAATAGCCAAATTGACCAAGCAGAAGAAAGGATATCAGAGGTCAAAGATCAACTCAATAAAACGAGAAGGCAAGATTAGAGAAAAAGGGGTAAAAAGGAATGAACAAAGCCTCCAAGAAATGTGGGACTATGTGAAAAGACCTAATCTACATTTGATAGGTGAACTGAATGTGACAAAGAGAATGAATCCAAGCTGGAAAATACTCTTCAGAATATTATCCAGGAAAACTTCCCCAACCTAGCAAGGCAGGCCAATATTCAAGTCCAAGAAATACAGAGAACCCCACAAAGATATTCCTCAAGAAGAGCAACCCCAAGGCACATAACTGTCAGATTCACCAGGGTTGAAATGAAGGAGAAAATGCTAAGGGCAGCCAGAGAGAAAGGTCAGATCACGCACAAAGGGAAGCCCATCAGACTCACAGCAGATCTCTCTGCACAAACCCTACAAGCCAGAAGAGAGTGGGGGCCAATATTCAACATCCTTAAAGAAAAGAACTTTCAACCCAGAATTACATATCCAACCAAACTAAGCTTCATAAGTGAAGGAAAAATAAAATCCTTGGTGACCAAGCAAGTACCCAGAGATTTCATCATCACCAGGCCTGCTTTACAGGAGCTCCTGAAAGAGGCTCTACACATAGAAAGGAACAACCAGTACCAACCACTCGAAAAGTAAACCAAATGGTAAAGAGCATCAACACAATGAAGAATCTATATCAACTAACAGGCAAAACAGCCAGCTAGCATCAAAATGGCAGTATCAAATTCACACATAACAATATTAACCCTAAATGTAAATGGATTAAATGCCCCAATCAAAAGACACAGATTGGCAAATTGGATAAAAAGTCAAAACCCGTCAGTGTGCTGTATCTAGGAAACCCATCTCACATGCAAGGATACACAAAGGCTCAAAGTAAAGGGATGGAGGAAGATTTACCAAGCAAATGGAGAGCAAAAAACAACAGGAGTTGCAATTCTCGCCTCTGATAAAATAGGCTTTAAAGCAACAAAGATCAAAAGAGACAAAGAAGGACACTACATAATGGTAAAAGGATCAATGCAACAAGAAGAGCTAACGATCCTAAATATGTACACACCCAATACAGGAGCACCCAGATACAAAAGGCAAGTTCTTAATGACCTACAAAGAGACTTAGCCTCCCACACAATAATAGTGGGAGACTTTAACACCCCATTGTCAATATTAGACAGATCGACCAGACAGAAAATTAACAAGGATATCCAGGACTTGAACTCAGACCTGGACCAAGCAAACCTAATAGACATTTACAGAACTCCCCACCCCAAATCCACAGAATATACATTCCTCTCAGCACCACACCACACCTACTCTAAAATTGACCACATAATTGGAAGCAAATCACTCCTCAGCAAATGCAAAAGAACAGAAATCATAACAAACAGTCTCTCAGGCCACAGTGCAATCAAGTTAGAAATCAAAATTTAGAAACTAACTCAGAACTGCACAGCCTCTTGGAAACTGAACAACTTGCTCTTGAATGTTGACTGGATAAACAATGAAATGAAGGCAGAAATAAAGACGTTCTTCGAAACCAACGAGAATGAAGACAAAACATACCAGAATCTCTGGGACACATTTAAAGCAGTCTCTAGAGGAAAATATACAGCAATGAGTGCCCACATGAGAAGCAAGGAGAGATCTAAAATTGACACCCTATCATCAAAATTGAATGAGCTAGAAGAGCAAGATCAAAAAAACTTAAAACCTAGCAGAAGACAGGAAATAACTAAGATCAGAGCAGAACTGAAGGAGATAGAGACACAGAAAACTCTTCAAAAAATCAATAAAACCAGGAGCTGGTTTTTCAAAAAGATCAACAAAATAGACAGATCACTAGCCAGATTAATAAAAAAGAAAAGAGAATAACCAAATTGATGCAATAAAAAATAATAAAGGGGATACCACCACAGATTCCACAGAAATTCAAACCATCATCAGAGATTATTACAAACAACTCTATGCACATAAACTAGTAAGCCTGGAAGAAATGGATAAATTCCTAGACACTTGCCTCCTCCCAAGCCTAAACCAGGAAGAAGTCAAAACCCTGAATAGACCAATAACAAGGTCTGAAGTTGAGGCAGCAATCAAGAGCCTACCACCCAAAAAAAGCCCAAGTCTAGAAGAGTTCACAGCCAAATTCTACCAGACATACAAAAAGGAGCTGGTACCATTCCTTCTGAAACTATTCCAAATAATCCAAAAAGAGGGAATCCTTCCCAAATCATTTTATGAGACCAACATCATCCTGATACCAAAACCCAGCAGAGACTCAACAAGAAACGAAAACTTCAGGCCAATATCCATGATGAACATAGATGCAAAAATCTTCAATAAAATACTGGCAAGCTGATTGCAACAGCACATCAAAAAGTTTATCCACCATGATCAAGTAGGATTCATCCCAGGGATGCAAGGCTGATTCAACACATGCAAGTCCATAAATGTAATTCACCACATAAACAGAATCAAAGACAAAAACCACATGATTATCTCAATTGATGCAGAGAAGGCCTTTGACAAAATTCAACAGCCCTTTATGCTAAAAACCCTTAATAAACTAGGTATTGATGGAACGTATCTCAAAATAATAAAAGCTATTTATGAAACCAACAGCCAACATCATACTGAATGGGCAAAAATTGGAAGCATTCCCTTTGAAATCTGGCACTAGACAAGGACGCCCTCTCTCACCACTCCTATTCAATAAAGTACTGGAAGCTCTAGCCAGAGCAATCAGGCAAGAAAAAGAAATAAAGGGTATTCAAATAGGAAAGGAAGAAGTCAAATTGTCTCTATTTGCAGACAACATGATTGTATACCTAGAAGACCCCATCGTCTCAGCCCAAAATCTCCTGAAACTGATAAGCAACTTCAGCAAAGTCTCAGGATACAAAATCAATGTACAAAAATCACAAGCATTCCTATACACCAATAACAGACTTAAAGAGAGCCAAATCATGAATGAACTGCCATTCACAATTGCTACAAAGAGAATAAAATACCTAGGAATACAGCTAACAAGAAACATAAAGGACCTCTTCAAGGAGAACTACAAACCACTGCTCAATGAAATAAGACAGGACACAAACAGATGGAGAAACATTCCATGTTCATGGTTAGGAAGAATCAATATCATGAAAATGGCCATACTGCCAAAAGTAATTTACAGATTCAACGCTATCCCCATCAAGCTACCAATGACCTTCTTCACAGAACTGGAAAAAAACACCTTAAACTTCATATGGAACCAAATGAGAGCCCACATAGCCAAGTCAATTCTAAGCAAAAAGAACAAAGCGGGAGGCATCACACTACTGGACTTCAAACTATACTGCAAGGCTACAGTAATCAAAACAGTATAGTACTGGTACCAAAACAGAGATATAAACCAATGGAACAGAACAGAGGCCTTGGAGGCAACACAACATATCTACAACCATCCGATCTTTGACAAACTTGACAAAAACAAGCAATGGGGAAAGGATTCCCTGTTTAATAAATGGTGTTGGGAAAACTGGCTAGCCATGTGCAGAAAGCAGAAACTGGACCCCTTCCTGACACCTTACACTAAAATTAACTCCAGATGGATTAAAGACTTAAATATAAGACCTAACACCATAAAAACCCTAAAAGAAAATCTAGGCAAAACCATTCAGGACATAGGCGTAAGCAAGGACTTCATGACCAAAACACCAAAACCATTGGCAACAAAAGCCAAAATAGACAAATGGGACCTAATCAAACTCCACAGCTTCTGCACAGCAAAAGAAACAGTCAGTAGAGTGAATTGGCAACCAACAGAATGGGAAAAAATTTTTGCAGTCTACCCATCTGACAAAGGGCTGATATCCAGAATTTACAAAAAACTAAAACAGATTTACAAGAAAAAAACTAACAAGCCCATTCAAAAATGGGCAAAGGATATGAACAGACACTTTACAAAAGAAGACATACATGAGGCCAACAAACATATGAAAAAATGCTCATCATCACTGGTCATTAGAGAAATGCAAATCAAAACTACATTGAGATACCATCTCATGCCAGTTAGAATGGCGATCATTAAAAAATCAGGAGACAACAGATGCTGGAGAGGATGTGGAGAAATAGGAACACTTTTACACTGTTGGTGGGAGTGTAAATTAGTTCAACCATTGTGGAAGACAGTGTGGCGGTTCCTCAAGGACCTAGAAATAGAAATTCCATTTGACCCAGCAATCCCATTACTGGGTATATATCCAAAAGATTATAAATCGTTCTACTATAAGGACACATGCACATGAATGTTCATTGCAGCACTGTTTACAATAGCAAAGACCTGGAACCAACCCAAATGCCCATCGATGATAAACTGGACAGGGAAAATGTGGCACATATACACCATGGAATATTACATAGCCATCAAAATCTATGAGTTCGTGTCCTTTGTAGGGACATGGATGAACCTGGAAGCCATCATTCTCAGCAAACTGACACAGGAGCAGAAAATCAAACACCGCATGTTCTCACTCATAGGCGGGTGTTGAACAATGAGAACACATGGACACAGGGAGGGGAGCATCACACACTGTTGGAGGGAAATAGGGGAAGGAGAGTGGGGGTGTGGGGTTGGGGGGCAGATGGCATGGGGAGAAATGCCAGATATAGGTGAGGGGGAGGAAGGAAGCAATTCACACTGCCACGTGTGTACCTATGCAACAATCTTGCATGTTCTTCACATGTACACCAAAACCTAAAATATAATTAAAAAAAAGAAAGAAAACAAAAGAAAACTAAGACTCAAAAAAAAAAAAAAACAAGGGACAGCAGGCTAAGGCTGAGGAGCAGAACTGGGGGAAACACCAAGGTGTAAGCTGCAATAATATACAGGTGGTGGGACTCAACCCTGCTGACAAGGTGGGAGCTGAGTGAAAACCTGAAGCTATTCCTCTCAGTTCTGCTCCACAGTTCCCTTCCACCCAAATTATATGTGGCTGGCCAGGTGCAAGAGCTCACACCTGTAATCCCAGCACTTCAGAAGGCCAAGGCAGGTGGATTGCTTGAGCCCAGGCGTTTGAGACCAACCTGCGCAACATGGCCAGACCCTGTCTCTACAAAAAATACAAAAATTAGACTGGGCATGGTGTCTCACACCTGTAATCCCAGAACTTTGAGAGACAAAGGCAGGCAGATAACTTGAGGTCAGGAGTTCGAGACCAGCCTGTCCAACATAGTGAAACCCCATCTCTACCAAAAAATGCAAAAAAAAAAATTAGCCACGCATGGTGGTGCATGCCTGTAGTCTTAGCTACTCAAGAGGCTGAGGTGAGAGCCTTGCTTGAACCCAAGAGACAGAGTTTTCAGTGAGTGGAAATCAAGCCATGCACTCCAGCTTGGGCAACAGAACAAGACCCTGTCTCAAAAACAAATAATTATATATACATTTCAACCTACATATATATAGATAGATAGATAGATTAGCCTACATTATATATATAAAGTAGCTGGGTATGGTGGTGTGAGCCTGTAATTCCAGCTACTAGGGAGGTGGAGGCTGAGACAAGAGGATCACTTGAGCATGGGAGGTGGAGGTTGCAGTAAGCAGAGATCAAAACACTGCACTCCAGCCTGGGCAACAGAACAGACCCTGCCTCAAAAAAAAAAAGAAAAAAAGAATTATATGTGGCTCCATGTTACTATTTCATGTGTTAGTGACTTCCTCCACGAAATTTTAAGCATCCTAAGGGAAGGAATATGGCTTATACTTTTCTGAACCTGTTCAGAACAGAGCAGATAATATGCACTGAGGGGGAAACACACACACACAACTTTGAGATGGGGAAAGGCAAAAATAAGGCTAAAAGAGTGTTTTGTCTTATCTGCATTACAATCAGACACACACACACAGAGGTTTTTGGTTCCGATCTTCGATCAAATGGGCTTAATTTCATAGAATCATAGCATTTTAGACTGGAGAGGGACCTTGCAAATCACCTAATCCATATCCCTCATTTTCTAGGTAACGGGCCTTTGGCCTGAAAGTCTGGGATTCTCCCAAGCTGGCGAGTGGCAGGCATTCCCCCGAAAGGTCACGATGCTGCTGAATGAGCTGTCACTGCCACTTAGGAGCACCAGAGGCTGCGGCACCAGCCAGGGCCACCCCTCACCCACTCGGCGACACCTTCAAACAAACACTTACCCCGCAGTGCAAGGCGGACGTGGGGGCAGCTCCAAGCATCACCACGCCACATGCCCCTGTCTCTGCTGGGCCCTTCACGGCACCGGAGCTCCCTTCCAATTCCCTTTAAATCCAGAAATTTGGCCCAATCAATTTACAGAACAAAGAGTTTTTTTCAACATACTGTTTTTCTGTAATGAACCTACTTGCACCTTGGTGTCTCTCTTGGAGAAGATGCAGTTGGTAACTATCACTTTAAATGAGCAAGGAATTCGTAATAAAACTGAAATCTACAGCAGTCTTTTCAACCTGTATTAACCCATGCCCTCTAAGATAAGCACAAAATCACACACTCCTTTAAGGGTCATTGAAGTTGCAAAATAAACCACATACCACAGCTAAGTACAAAACAGTAATATTTAAAATGCGCTTTTATCTTGAAAGAGACCTTAACTTAAAAACATGTTATATTACTATGAACACTAAGTCTGCTTGCTTACTTGCTCCTCAGTTTTTTAAGAGGAAATATAAATAGTCAGTTTTTTTTTGTTTTCTTTCTTCCAAATACAAAATACTGTAATATTGACAGTGCTTTTCTAAAACTGCATAGGGCCTTATTAGGTGTTCATGGAAAAAGGCAAAGCTATATTTTAAATTCTGTTGACCTGAAAGTTAAATGATGCCAGAAAACATAAGACATTTTGGAATGAGCACACAGCTTGGAATCTGGCACCATGTTTTTTAATTCAGATAATAGGGGCATTTGGCAGGGACGGCTTTGCCAAGTCTGCATGATTTGACTCTGCAATCACGAGTTCTGAAACCTCAAGCTAATTCCCAAGATTACTGAGATCTTGGGGTCTGTCGTCAGCACCATCCCTGACCAGAGTGGACAAAAGATGAATGGAAACTAAGAACCACGTGTGTAGCCCTGGAAAAAAAAGGTTTGTATGTCTGCGGCCTGCCAGAGGCTTATAATAGAACGTCAAATAACAGCCAAGCAGAGAAATAGACAGGGGCCTGCAGTTTCATCCCCTGTAGGAAGAAATCATAGTATTGTCAAGTAGTGAGAAAAATGAAAAATTGAAAATGTTACCGGCAAGAACGTCGGGCTGAACGACAGACTGTATTACACGTTGCTGTCCTTTGTATTCAAAGATAATGTGCCTGACAGTGATTGTTCTCTGAGCCTCAGAATGTGGCTTAAATACCAATGGGAAACTCCAGAGTCTTTTTCATGCTCCATAAATTGTTCCGTGGTTTGCAGCCACCGCCTTATCACTCTGTTGCTCTGCTCCTTAGATTCCTGGGTAACCTGAAGCCTTTGGTCCAAGGGGAGGGAGCTCATGGCTTCCTGCAGACAGTGGGATGGTCAGCTCATGCCTCTGGTTTGACAAAAATTGATGCTACAAAGAGTAGCTTGGGAAGCCATTGCTGCTGTAGGAGAGATATACCTCCTTCACCCGCAATAATCCAGGAAACAGCAAGGGTACCAGGAAACTGCTGAGCATCCTAGTGATAACGGCATTGAGTTGAGGGCATGGACAAGCTCCAACCCCACAGGGCTGCCCAAATGAAACTTGAGCTTCCAGGAGTCCCCCCACCACAGTTACCATCTATCAACCGTCTGTGCCAGGAGATTTACAAACTGCAAAATCAATGACTCCTCTTATAGCCCTCAGAGAAATGAGGCCAAAGGCACACTGATGCCCCAAAATTAGAGAGTCAGGCAGGCAGATACAGAAAATCACATCTTACCAGAGCAGAAACCTCTGTGGGAACCAGTACCAGGGTAGAAACCCCTGAACTGTAACTGATAAATTGTTGGAAGCTCAGCGTGGACAATCTGAAAGTTAAATATTCCAGGACAACCCAGTCACAGGGGTCCGCCACACTTTTGTAAGTTTACCTTTAGAAGCTCAAGCAGCTGCACAGTGAATGTTAAAGAAAGAAAAACCCTGGCCTGACGCGGTGGCTCACACTTGTAATCCCAATACTTTGGGAGGTTGAGGTGGGCAGATCGTGAGGTCAGAAGATCAAGACCATCCTGGCCAACATGGTGAAACCCTGTCTCTACCAAAATACAAAAAATTAGCCAGGCATGGTGGCACCTGCCTGTACTCCCAGCTACTGGAGAGGCTAGGGCAGGGAAATTGCTTGAACCTGGGAGGTAGAGGTTGCAGTGAGTCGAGATTGCACCACTGCACGCCAGCCTGGCAACAGAGCAAAACTCTGCCAGAAAGAAAAAGAAAGAGAGAGAGAGAGAGGGAAGAAAGAAAAGAAAGAAAGAGAAAGAAAAGAAAGAAAAGAAAGAAAGAAAGAAAGAAAGAAAGAAAGAAAGAAAGAAAGAAAGAAAGAAAGAAAGAAAGAAGAAGAAAGAAAGAAAGGAGGGAGGGAGGGAGGGAGGGAAGGAAGGAAGGAAAAGAAAGAAAGAGAAAGAGGGAGGGAGGAAGGAAGAAGAAAGAAGAAAGAAAGAGGGGAGGGAGGGAAGTTAGGAAGGAAGGAAGAAAGGAAAGAAGGAAGGAAAGAAGGAAGGAAGGAAGGAAGGAAGGAAGGAAGGAAGGAAGGAAGGAAGGGGCTCCTTGAGCTTCCAGCAAGGGGTGGAGTTGAGATAAAACAGAGCATTCTGTTCTTCTAAAAAGACTTGCCCTCAAGAGAAACTGTTTCACTCGAGCCTCACTTGCCAGGTGTTTTTCAGAGCCTAACAGACCTGGAGAAGGGAAATAACCAATCCCAGCCTGCTCTAGCCTTCCATGTGGGAAAAGGGAAAATCCCAGCTCCTACTCCCTCATATGAGCTAGGATGCAAAGGGCTTTAATGAAGAAAGTAGACAAAATGTAAGAACCCTGGATAATGAAGGCATAGAGATGGCAAGTCTAAGAAGGAATCAAAAAGAAATACTAAAGATCAAAAACACTATAACAGAAACAGAGAATGCCTTTGATGTGCTCACAAGGAGACTGGACATGGCCGAGGAAAAAAAATCTCTGAGCTGGGGGATATGATAACAGAAATTTCCAAACTGAAACACGAAGAGAAAAAAAGATTGAAACACACTGAATAGAATATCAAAAAACTATGGGACAATTACAAAAGGTATAATACTTGCATGGGGGAATCCCAGAAGGAGAAAAAAAGAAAAGAACAGAAGCAATACGTGAAGCAATAATGACTGTGACTTTCCCGCAAATTAATTTCAGACACTAAACCACAGATCCAGGAAGCTCAGAGAACGTAAAGCAGGAACATGCAAAATGGAAAAAAACTGTACCTGAGCATATCATATTCAAACTTCAGAAAAACCAAAAGGAAAAATCTTGAAAAAAAAACAGAAGTAAAAAAAAAAATAAGGGAAATTGTTGCTAGTAGATCTGCTTTGTAATAAATTTTAAAAGAAGTTCTTCAGAGAGAAAAAAAAGTGATACAGGTCAGAAAGTCAGATCTGCAAAAAGAAAGGAAGAGCATCAGAGAAGGAATAAGTGAAGGCAAAATAAAAACGTATTTTTCTCATCCTTAATTTGTTTAAAATAATAGCAACAATGTATTTATTTCTGTGTGTGTGTACATGCCTGTGTATGCATACATATGTGTGTGTGTTTATGCTTACGTGTAAGTGAAATGAATGACAGCAGTGATACAACGGACACAAAAGTGGAATCAGGACTGTGTTTTGTTATATTTGTGGCCGGATGTGGTGGTTCACACCTGTACTCCCAGCACTTTAGGAGGCCAAGGCGGGCAGATCACCTGAGGTCAGGAGTTTGAGACCAGTCTGACCAACTTGTTGAAACCCTGCCTCTACTAAAAGTACAGAAAAAAAAATTAGTCAGATGTGGTGGTGCACACCTGTAATCCCAGCTACTCAGGAGGCTGAGGCAGGAGAATCGCTTGAACCAGGGAGGCAGAGGTCGCAGTGAGCTGAGATCGCGCCACCGCACTCCAGCCTGGGCCACAGAGTGAGACTCTGTCTCAAAATATACACACATACATACATACATACATACAGACATACATACATACACACATACATACAAACATACATACATACATTTTTCTTTTTCTTTTTCTTTTTACTTTCCTCCCCGCTTCCCCCAACATTTTTCAAAAGATATTTGCATTACTCCTGACGCAGTATAGTGTTATTTGAAAGTGAATTTGGATTAATTGTAAGTGTACATTGAGAGCTCTCAGGCAACCCAATTTTTTTTAAAAAGTGTAATTGATATGCTGAAAAAGGAGAGAAAATAGAATCATATAAAATGCTTAATTAAAACTGCAAAAGGAGCCTCCCCGCCCTACCTCCGCTGTCTAACACCAGCGCCGCCTCTACCTCTGTGCGCTCCATGAAGGAGGGGTCTCCACACCTCGGCTCCCCACAAAGCCGCCTGCCCGCAAGGCCGCCCAGGTGAAGCGCCCGGGAAGCCACTGGCCGCAAAAGCTGCTGGCAGAGTGCGCCCTCTGCCGGAGGGGCGAAGGAACTCATGGTCCCAGGCCCGGTACTGTGGCACGACGGGAAATCAGACGTCATCTGAAGTCCACGAACTCCTTTTTCGCAAACTTCCCTCCCAGCATCTGCGGTGAGAAATTGCTCAGGACTTGAAAACCGATCTGCGCTTCCAGAGCGCAGCTATTGGTGGTTCGCAGGAGACAAGTGAGGCCTTTCTGAAGACACCAACCTGTGTGGTATCCTGCCGAACGTATAACAGTTGTGCCAGAAGACATGCAGCTAACATGCCCTATATGTGGAGAATACGCTTAAGGGCCACTTGATGGGAAACATTTCATTATCTTCACCTGTTATTGACAGTTCTAAAGATCCACTATGATGGGAAACATTTCATTCTCAAAAAAAAAAAAAAAAAATTATCTTTACCTGCTATTGATAGTTCTGAATGTTAAGATTTTTTTTTCCCATGGGGTCAAAAGGAACCTAAGTACATGATTGTGAATGGAAAAATACAGGACTTAAATAAGGTATTGGCAGTTTTTCCATTTTTATTTGTGTGTGAATTTTTAATATAAATATAGGGACATAAGGCATTAATGCAAGTCAAAATGTTTCAGTGAACAAGTTTCAGTGGTTCAACTTTATAATTGTTATAAACAAACCTGTTAAATTTTTCTGGACAATGCCAGCATTTGGATTTTTTTAAACAATTCCACTTCTATGGATGGCAACCAAATGGTGTTTGTAGCATTTTTTATCATACAGTAGACCCCATTTATTCACTATTTTGAGTAATCCTACAGGAGAGTGCATGTTTCTAATATTGTCTGTCTTCTGTGTTGTTCCTGTAAATTTTAAAATGCATTAAATTATTTAAAAAATTAAAATATAAATTTAAAAAAACTACAAAAAGCAAAAGAAAAAAGTGGAAGACAAAAATAGGAACAAAGAACAAGAACAGCCAATAGAAAACAATAACAAATATGGCAGACATCAATTCAGCCATATCCATAATCACCTGAAATGTCAATCGTCCACATATACCACTTAAAAGATAAATGGAGGGCTGGGTGTGGTGGCTCATGTCTGTAATCCCAATATATTGGTAGGACAAGGCAGGCAGATCGCTTAAGCTCAGGAGTTCAAGATCATCCTGGGCAACATGCAAAACCCCCATCTCAAAAAAAAAAAAAATACAAAAACTAGCCAAGCACGGTGGCACATACCTGTAGTCCCAGCTGTTCTGGAGGCTGAAGCAAGAGGATTGCTTGCACCTGGGAGGTCAAGGCTGAAGTAAGCCAAGTTCCTACCACTGCACAAAAGATAGATGCTCAAAGTGGATCAAAAAACATGACCCAACTACACGTTGTAGACATGAAACCCACTTTAAACATAAAGACATACGTAGATTAAAAGTAAAGGGATGGAGAAAGATTTACCATGCCAACACTAATCAAGGGAAAGGAGATTATTTATATTAATTTCAACAGAACAGATTTCAGAGCAAAGAAACGTATCAGGAATAATGATAATGACAACTGGGAAGTCATTACTTAGAGAAGACGTAACAATCCTTAAAGTGCATGCACCTTACAGAGTGCCAAAATACATGAGGCAAAAACTGATCAAACTACAAGGCAGAATAGATAAAAGCACTATTATATTTGGACACTTTAACACACGTTTATCAGAAATGGACAGATCCAACAGGCATAAAAATAAAATCAGTAAGGACATAGCTGAACTCAACAGCACCATCAATCAACTGGATATAATTGACATCTATAGACTACTTCACCCAACAACAGCAAATTATACAGTTTTTTCAAGTTCAAATGGAACATTCTCCAAGATAGGCCACACTCTGGTCTATCTTAGGCCATAAAATATATCTTAACATATTTAAAAGAATAGAAATTATACAAAGTATGCTCTCAGACCACAATGGAGTTAAACTAGAAATCAATAACAGAAAGATAGCTTTAAAAATCCAAAATACGCCGGGCGCGGTGGCTCAAGCCTGTAATCCCAGCACTTTGGGAGGCAGAGGCGGGTGGATCACGAGGTCAAGAGATCGAGACCATCCTGGTCAACATGGTGAAACCCCGTCTCTACTAAAAATACAAAAAACATTAGCTGGGCATGGTGGCGCGTGCCTGTAATCCCAGCTACTCAGGAGGCTGAGGCAGGAGAATTGCCTGAACCCGGGAGGCGGAGGTTGCGGTGAGCCGAGATCGCGCCATTGCACTCCAGCCTGGGTAACAAGAGCGAAACTCCGTCTCAAAAAAAAAAAAAAAAAAAAAAAATCCAAAATACTTGGAGATTTAAAAACACGTCTATGTAGCACATGAGAAAAAGAAGAATCTCAAGACATAGTTTTAAATATTTTGAACTGAGTGAAAATAAAAATACAACTTACCAAAATTTGTGGATATAGACACAGCAGTGCTTAGAAAAATAATTTATAGCATTGAATGCGTATATTAGAAAAGAAGATCAAAAATCAATAACCTAAAACTTCTACGCTAGAAAACTAGAAACAGAAGAAAAATATTACCCAAAGCAAGCAAAAGGAATAATAAGACTTAGAGCAGAAATCAAGGAAACTGAAAACAGAAAATTAATACAGAAAAACAGAAAGGTGTGGTGACTCACACCTGTAATCCCTGCACTTTGGGATGCCAAGGCTGGTGGATTGCTTGAGTCCTGGAGTTCTAGACCAGCCTGGGCAACATGGTGAAACCCCATCTCTATTAAAAATACAAAAATTTAGTCAAGCATGGTGGCACACGCCTTAGCTACTCAGGAGGCTGAGATAGGAGGATAGCTGGGGAAGCAGAGGTTGTAGTGAGCTGAGATAGCACTGAGGCACTCCAGACTATGTGACAGAGTAAGATCCTGTCTCAAAATTAATAATAATAATAACAAAGAAAAACAACTAGAAATAGAAGCTTGTCCTTTGAAGAGATCAATAAAATTGATAAACCTCTAGCCAGGCTAAATTGTTTTTAAAAAGAGCAAGAAAACACAAATTACTAGTATCGCAAATGAAAGAGAGAACATCACTACAGATCCCATGGATGTTAAAAGAATAATAAAGGACTATTATGATCAACACCCACCCACAAATTTTATAACCTAGATGAAATGTACTTATTTCTTAAAAGGCACAGTATGCCAAAACTCACACAAGAATAGACAATCTGTATAGGCCTATATCTATTAGAGAAATTGAATCAATAATTTAAAATTGAATCAATAATTTAAAATTTCCTTGTATAAAGCACCCTGCAAGAGTGAAAGCACCAAACCCAGATGGGTTCACTGGTGAATTCTACCAAATAGCTAAACTAGAAATTATACCTACATGACTTATAGATATACTCTCTTCCAGAAGGTGTAAGCAGAGAGAATACTTCCTAACTTATTCTATGAGGTCAGTATTACCCCAATACCAAAATCAGACAAAGACATTGCAAGAAAAGAAAGGTACAGACCAACATCTGTCATGAGCATAGAAGTAAATATCCTCAACGAAATATTAGCAAATCAAATCCAACAATATATAAAAAGAATTATGCACAACTGAGTGGAATTTATCCCGGGTATGCAAGACCAATTCACTATTCAAAAATCCGTTAATATAATCCATCACATCAACAGGCTACAGACAAAAAAATCACAAAATCATAACAATAGATGCAGGAAAAGCATTTGACAAAATCCAATACCCATTTATGATTAAAACTCTCAGCAAACTAGGAATAAAGAGAAATTCCCCAACATGATAAAGAACACCTACCAAAAACCTACAGCTAACATTATACTTAATGCTGAGAAACTCAGAACTTTCCCACCAAGATCACAAACAGGGGAGGATGTCCCCTCTCGCCACTGATTTTCAGCACTGTACTGGAAGCCCTAGTTAATGCAATAAGACAATAAAAGGTATGCAGATTAGGAAGGAAGAAATAAAACTGTATTCATTCAAAAGTTACATGATTGTTTTAAAAAGACCAAAAAAAAAAAAAAACACTGCTTCTAGACTAAAGAGTAATGGTAGCAAGGTTGCTGGATAAAGATGAATATTAAAAAGTCAACAAAAATCTTCAACAAAATACTAGCAAACTGAATTCAACACATTAAAAAGATAATTTACCATGATCAATTGGGATTCATCCCAGGGATGCAAGGACAGTTCAACATATGCATATCAATCAGTGTGATGCATCATATCAACAGAATGAATGACAAAAACTACATGACCATTTCAATAGATGCTGAAAAGACATTCAATAAAATTCAACATCCCTTCATGATTAAAACTCTGAACAAACCGAGTATAGAAAGAACATACTCCAATACAATAAAAGCCATATGTGACAAACCCACAGTTGTTATCATACTGAATGAGGAAAAACTGAAAGCCTTTACTCTAAAATCTGGAACAGGATAAGGATGCCCTCCTTCACCAATTTTATTCAACACAGCACTAGAAGTCTTAGCCAGAGCCATTAGACAAGAAAAAGATATAAAGGGAATCCAAACTGGAATGGAGGAAGTCAAATTATCTTTGTTTGCAGATGATGTGATCTTATATTTAGAAAAACCTAAAGACTTCGTTCACCCAAAACTATTAGCACCAATAAATAAATTCACTAAAGTTGCAGGATACAAAATCAACATACAAGAATCAGTAGCATTTCTATATGTCAATAGCAAATAGTCCGAAAAAGAAACTAAGAAGTAATTTCATTTTCAATAGCTACAAATAAAATAAAACATCTAAAAATAAACTTAACTAAAGAAGTGAAAGTTCTCATACCTAGAAATAAACTTAAAGAATTGAAAGTTCTCATCAACGAAAACTATAAAACACTGATGAAAGAAATTGAAGAAGACACCAAAAAATGGAAAGATATGACATGTTTATGGATTGTGAGAATCAGCATTGTTAAAATATCCATACTACCCAAAGCAATCGACAGATTCAATGCAATCCCTATCAAAATACATATGACCTTCTTTACAGAAATAGAAAAACAATCCTAAAATTCATATGAAACCACAAAAGACCCCAAATAGTTAAAGCAATCCGGAGAAAAAAGAACAAAGCTAGAGGCATCACACTCTGACTTCAAATTATACTACAAAGCTACGTAACCAAAACCACATGGTACTGCAATAAAAAACACATACATAGACAAATGGAACAGAATAGAGAACCCAGAAATTAATCCATGCACTTAAGCCAACTTATTTTCAGCCAAAGTGCCAAGAATAAACACTAAGGAAGGGACAGTTTCTTTAATAAATGGTCCTGGGAAAACTGGACATCCATAGGAAGAAGCATGAAACTAGACCCCTATCTATCTCTCACCATATACAAAAATCAAATCAAAATGGATTAAAGACTTAACTCCAGAACTTAAAACTATGAAGCTACTAGAAGAAAACATTGGGAAAACATTCCAGGATGTTGGTTTGGCCAACGATTTCTTGAGTAGGAGCTCACAAGCACAGGCAACAAAAGCAAAAATAAATAAATGGGATCACATCAAGCTAAAAATCTTCTGCACAACAACGGAAACAATGCAACAGCCCACAGAATGGGAAAAAGTGTTTGCACACTACCCATCTTGCAAGGAATTAATAACCAGAATACATAAGAAGCTCACACAAATCAGTGGGGAAAAAAATAATAATAATCCAATTAAAACATGGGCAAAATATTTGAATAGGCATTTCTCAAAAGAAGACATAAAAATGGCCACTCGGTATATGAGAAAATGCTCAGCATCACTAACCATCACAGAAATGCAAATCAAAAGTACAATGAGATGTCACCTTGCCTGTTAAAATGTCTTTTATCAAAAAGGCATAATGTGCTAACAAGGAGGTGCAGAAAGAGTAACCGGTCGTGCACTATAGGTGGGAATGTAAATTAGTACGGCCACTATGGAAAACAATATGGAGGTTTCTCAAAACACTAAAAATAGAGCTACCATACAACCTGGCAATCCCACTGCTAGGTATGCATCCAAAAGAAAGGAAATCAGTAAATCAAAGCAATATCTGCACTTGCATGTTTCCTGCAGCACTATTCACAATAACCAAGATATGGAATCAACCTGTGTCCATCAACAGATGAAAGGGTTAAAAAAAATGTGGTACATATACACATTGAAATATTATTCAGCCATGAAAAAAGAATGAAGTCCTGTGTTTTGCAACAACGTGGACGGAATGGAAGTCACTATGCTAAGTGAAGTAAGCCAGGTCCCGGAAGACAAATATCACATGTTCCCACTCAAATGTGGGAACTAAAAAAGTGGATCTCATGGAGGTACAGAGTAGAACAGTGGTTATCAGAGGATGGGAAGGGGAACGGGGTGGGAGGAATGAAGAGAAGTTGGTTAATGAGTACAAAAATACAGTTAGAAGGAATAAGTTCTAGTATTTGATAGTATACTAGGAAAGTTATAGTTAACAATAATTTATTATATATTTCAAAATAGCGAGAAGAGAAGAATTATAACGTTCCCAACACAGAGAGGAGTTACGTGTTTGAGGTGATGGATATCTCAATCGCCCAACTGCCCCCACATTGTATACGTGTATCAAAATATCGTATATATCCCAAAATATGTACAACTATGATATATCAATTTTAAATATGTAAAACTCCTGCCCTGGGAAAGACAATGTCAAGAGAATAAAAAGACAAGCCACACGCTGGGTGAAAAAATTTGCAAAAGTTTTTTTTTTTTTTTTTTTTTTGAGACAGAGTCTCGCTCTGTTGACCAGGCTGGAGTGCAGTGGTGCAATCTTGGCTCACTGCAACTTCTGCCTCCCAGGTTCAAGCAATCCTCATGCCTCAGCCTCCCGAGTAGCTGGGACTACAGGCACATGCCACATGCCCAGCTAATTTTTTGTATTTTAGTAGAGACGGGGTTTCACCATGTTCCCCAGGCTGGTGTTCAACTTCTGAGCTCAGGCAATCCTCCTTCCTTGGCCTTCAAAAGTGCTAGGATTATAGGTGTGAGCCACTGTGCCCAGCCTGCAAAAGACACATCTGATAAAGGAATGTTATCCAAAACACACACAAAAAAACTCTTAAAATTAAACAATAATAAAAGAACAACCTGATTAAAAAATGAGTGAAAAGCCCGGACAGATAACTCATCAGAGAAGACACACAGATGGGGAATAAGCATATAAAAATACGTTCGACTTCATGTGTCATTAGGGCATTGCAAGTTAAAACGAAAATGAGATACCACTATATACCTATGAAAATGACCAAAAGCCAAAAGCATTTGTGACAATACCAAATGCTGGTGACAATGTGGAGCAAGAGAAGCTCTCCTTCCTTGCTCGTGGGACTGCAAAATAGCCACTTTGGAAGACGGTTTGGCTGTTTCTTACTAAATACACTCTTATCACATGATCTAGCAATCCTTGTTATTTACTCAAACAAAGTGAAAACTTATGTCCTCATAAAAACCTGCACATAAATGTTTATAGCAGCTTTATTCTAAATTGCCAAAACTTGGAAGCAACCAAGATGTCCTTCAGTAGATAAAGAAATAAATAGGCCGGGCGCGATGGTTCACGCCTGTAATCCCAGCACTTTGAGAGGCTGAGGTGGGTGGATCTCCTGAGGTCAGGGGATAGAGACCATCCTGGCTAACACAGTGAAACTGACTCTACTAAAAATACAAAAAATTAGCCAGGCGTGGTGGCGGGCGCCTGTAGTCCCAGCTACTCAGGAGGCTGAAGCAGGAGAATCGCTTGAACCCGGGAGGCAGAGGTTGCCATGCGCCAAGATTGTGCCATTGCACTCTAGCCTGGGAAACAACAGCAAGACTCCATCTCAAAAAAATGAAAAAAAGAAAAGGGCCGGGCGCGGTGGCTCACGCCTGTAATCCCAGCACTTTGGGAGGCCGAGGCGGGTGGATCATGAAGTCAAGAGATCGAGACCATCCTTGTCAACATGGTGAAACCCCGTCTCTACTAAAAATACAAAAAATTAGCTGGGCATGGTGGTGCGTGCCTGTAATCCCAGCTACTTAGGGGGCTGAGGCAGGAGAATTGCCTGAACCCAGGAGGCGGAGGTTGCGGTGAGCCGAGATCGCGCCATTGCACTCCAGCCTGGGTAACAAGAGCAAAACTCCGACTCAAAAAAAAAAAAAAAAATTTTATCTCAGATGGAGTCAACTCCAAAATTGTTCCTTGATTTGGCAATGCCAGCAGGCCTCGGAGAGTGCTGGGATTACAGAGGTAAACCACAACTAGTCTTCTGTTACAGTCGCAGCTCCCGAGCAATGGAATTGGACCCTGTCACACTTTACGTTTCTTGGACCCTTTCTTCTTAAGGTTTTCCAGCTTTAACTTAACTTCCAGAAGTTAAGAACCTCACACTATCAACCAATCCACACATCAAGGAGCTATATTACACTGGGCACAGTGGCTCACACCTGTAATCCCAGCACTTTGGGAAGCCAAGGTGGGTGGATCACCTGAGGTCAGGAGTTTAAAACCAGCCTGGCCAACATGGTGAAACCCAGTCTCTACTAAAAATACAAACATAAGCTGAGCATGATGGCGGGCACCTGTAATCCCAGCTACTCACAAGGCTTGAGCAAAAGAATTGCTTGAACCCGGGAGGCAGAGGTTGCAGTGAGCCGAGATCATGCCACTGCACTCCAGCTTGGTCAACAGAGCGAGACTCAGGCTCAATAAAATAAAATAAAATAATTAATAAATAAAGTAATAAAGGAAATCTTTATTCACAACAACCAGTTCTAAATTCTAATTTGTATCAGGTATCTATTGCTGTATAACAAGCCACACCCAAGACCTAGTGGCTTAAAATAACAACAGTTTATTCTTACTCATGATTCTGGGGTTTGGCCAGGAAGTTCTATTGCTCCCAGTGGGCTGACTTATCCAACCAAATTCTGCCGGTAGACCAGCTGGGTTCTGTGCTCTGCTGAGTCGGCTGAAATAGCTGCGCCTCTCTCTTCACACAGTATTTTATGTAGAGGTTTTTCACCGCATGGTGACCACCAAAGTCCAAGACAGAAAGCCCCATGCCTTTTAGGTTCTAGCCTCAGAAGCTGGACAGTGTTGCTACTGTTGCGTTCCATTGGTCAGAGCCAGTCCATTCGCTCAGCCCATATTGAAGGAGTGAGGGACTAGATGCCACCTCTTGATGAAAGGAGCAGCAAAGTCACATCACCAAAACGCATGAACACAAAAGACATGATTCATCAGGGGCCATTACTGTAAGTATTATTGGGCCACAGCTTCTGTTCGGCCCCATTGATTCACGTCTCCTTCACATGCAAATCCTCAAAGTTTCATCCAATTCCAGCATCAGGCTCAGAGCCCATGATCTCATGCAGATCATCAAGTACCAATACAGATGAGGCTACTAAAGAATGGCTCTTTGGTGGAGCAACTCTTAATCTAGAGCTCTGTGAACTAAAAAGACAATTATCTGTCCCACAGACACCCAATGTACAACAGAAAGGCAAGGATGAGATAACTGCAATTGATACTTCCACTCAAAAACAAGGGGATGGGAGACACAGAACTGTCCCTGGTCCATAAAAACTCTGAAATCCAGCTGGGCACATGTTTCAGGCCTTCTCTCCTGGGAATAAAGAATGTTCCTTTACTGGGGGCCAATTCTCCTCCCTAAGATTGGTTCTTTCCATTCTTATTCTTCCCAGCTCTTGGTTCTAGCCTTGTGGCTTTACCCTTTGAGACACCTTTCATTTATCTTCAAAAGTGGCCCAAGTTTGCAGCTAAGAAGCTTTCTAGCCTTCTTTCTGCCCGTGGAAAGTTGAGAATCCAGAGGCCTCTTTTTAATTTTGAACTCTCTCTTTCCCTTTCAGTCCAAGCTGACAGTGCTCTCACAGATACAACACTCTCAAAAAACTTTGTGGGTTTCCTATTAATTTTAGAAAGTTTCTCTCCAAGCCCAAAAGGCATATCTATAATTCTTTTCAAGACATACCTCTACTTTGGACATGTCAAGTTGCTATGAAACAATGCCCTTAAGATTCTTTGTCTGGTGACAGAGGCTGTTAGGCACCTCCTTACGCTCTTCTGAAGTCTTAACGACAGCCTTTCCTCACTGTTCTTCCAGCATCTGCTAACAAACTTCTTGCTTCTGTTGCAGCCTCTATCTGCCAGCCAGTCACCAAACCATTGTCACATGTTTTAGGATTTTGCTACACTTGCACCTACTGCCTGATAACAATTTCTATTTCCGTTTATCTGACAAAAAGCAAAGGCAATGCAGTGAAGCAAAGATAGCCTTTTCCACAAATGGTGCTGGAACAACTGGACATCCTCATACAAAACACCCTAAAACGTCATGGTTTTAAACAACCACAATTTATTATTTCTCATGATTCTATAGATTGGCTGAGGAATTCTTTTCTGGTCTTGCCTGGGTATAGTCAGCTGGCGGTTGACTAGGACTGAGCTCTCCTGGGCCTTTCTCTGAAGAAGCTCTGTCTTCTTGAGCATAATTGTTCACAGCATGGAGTCAGGGCAGCAAGAGACCAAACGGAAAAGCGTCCCCGCCTCTATAAGCCTGGCCTCAGAAGACATCCAGTGTCACTTCTGCCAGATACTATTGGTCAAATCAAGTCACAGTCAAAGAATGAAAAAAAAATGTAATTCTCCTTTTGTTGGAAGGAGTAGCAAAGAGCCATGAATACAGGGAAGTATAATTCACAAATTACTAGGGGCTATCATAATAATCTCACACACACATAATGTAGGGAAATATGTGAATATGTGCATGTGATTTTTTCACATCTGAATTTGGAATCATGATATTTGCTTTACTAGTTTATTTAGATAAATGTAGTTGAGTCATAATATTTTATGATTGCTAGTGAATGGTCTGTAGTATATTTGGCAAAAGTAATGGATTCTTAGTGATTTGAGATTTGCCTAGAGCTCCTGGCTATAAAATGTTTCCTGTTAAGTAAAATTGTATTGCTGAGGAATTTTTGTGGAAATTACAGAGTTTATAGATTAGCAAAGTGAGAATTAATGAGGTTCCTCTGTCCTTACTGCAACCTAAGAACTAGAACTCCTATAAAGAAATTAGTTCTAAGAGTGAAGGCCTTTTTCAGATCATTCTGGCAAAGATGACATCATACTGAAAGCAAAAGATTATAAAAGCCGAAATGTGGCCATAGTAGAGATCCTTTTTACTGCAACGTATAATTTACGTTAATTAAATTTTCACATGGATAACTTGGCAATAAAATTATTTATAATCTAAGTATGTCAGTAATCTTACTATGAAATATTTTTTACAAAGTTTTGAGACAATGTGAGCTATAGTTTTCTATCTTTCTCAGTCACTTTTACCATTAAGAAATTTTTATACATTAGAGTATAAAGTGTGGTCTTTCAGATATTTGTAACTGAAACAAAACATTATTTTTACTATCTTCAGAAATGTGTAAGATGAGTGATTATAAAAATACATCATAATGTTTACCATCTTCTCTCATGCATTAAGGGAGCTACTAACGAAGTTGTACTGAGGAATATTGAATAGGACTGTTTCGGTTGGGGGACATTTAATTTTACATATGGGAGAAAGATCCAATCAAATCAGATAGACTCTCATGACACAATTTATACCCGTAGTGCTATCATGCCATCTTAATTGTTTAATAGTCTTCATCAGGCAAAAAGTTTTGACCTCTCCCATCAACTATGACTCAAGACACACTGATATAGCCAGCTTCAGAATAAATTATACATTCACAGAAAATTTTAGAACTGTATGCAGAACACTTAAATGCATTAAATTTTTCAGTAATTCATCCTGTACAATCTTTCTCCAGTAACATTTCAAGTCTGACAGCCATTCTGCCAAAAAGTTTAAAATGTAAAATGATTATATGAGGTACCCAGAGAAGTCAAATTAATAGAGACAGAAAGTAGAATGGTGGTTGCCAGGCGCTGGAGGAAGGGGAAATGGGGAATTATTGGAGATGGATGGTCACTGTTGCTTGCACAACAATTGTAAATGTACTTAATGTCATGGAAGTATATTCTTTAAAATGGTTAAAATGGTAAATTTTATGTTGTGTATATGTGATCATAGTAAAAAAATATGAAATGAAATTAAAATACTGCAGCTAGAAATAAATGCTAACATCTTGGAATGTTCGTAGGCACAAAAAGGAAGCAACTAAGATTATAGAACATAATCACTATCAACAATGGCACTGAGATGCAACCATAAAAGTCAAAGAAAAAAAATCCCTTTGGAACCAACCCAAATGCCCATCGATGATAGACTTGACAGGGAAAATGTGGCACATATGCACCATGGAATACTACGCAGCCATAAAAAACGATGAGTTTGTGTCCTTTGTAGGGACACGGATGAACCTGGAAACCATCGTACTCAGCAAACTGACACAAGAGCAGAAAATCAAACACCGCATGTTCTCACTCATAGGTGGGTGTTGAACAAGGAGAACACATGGACACAGGGAGGGGAGCTTCACACACCGGGGTCTGTGGGGGGACTAAGGGAGGGACAGTGGGGGATAGGGAGTTGGGGAGACACAGCATGGGGAGAAATGCCATATATAGGGGATGGAGGCAGCAAAACACATTGTCATCTATGTACCTATGCAACAATCCTGCATGTTCTTCACATGTACTCCAAAACCTAAAATGCAATAAAATATATATAAAATACACATATATATATTTTATATATATATATGAAAGAAAGAAAAAATCCCTTTTCCAAAATGGGAGTGACTACCACGACTAACAAACTGAAACTTGCTTCAGAGGGTCAGTCAGATTCAGGAGAAGCATTGCTGACAGACATGAGTGCAAACGGAGCACATTTAGTCTGCAAAACAGCTCACAGCTTAAAAGGTGACTAAGTCTTGCATTAATCACTCAGTTTAAAATTTTGTTTAAATCAGGTAGCTTAAGCACCTCTATATCTAGGTATCTTTACAGATCTCAGGGCAAAATCAGGAACCTCCAAACAACATCTCAAATACTTGCAATTCCATTATCTCTTACTGTTTCCCCATGCCGTGGCCTTCACCTGGATGATTCAATTATCTAGGTGTCAACTCAGACTCTCTAAGAACGCTTCCCACTTTTCCCTTCTCTGATGGTTTCCTTAGTGTTCAAAATCAACCCAGTTTCCCTACCAGTGTTCCCCTGATTACCTGTGGGTCCTTCCCATAAGCCTGGAAGCCGTTAGAAGGCTACAATGGAGCCTTGTTCATCAATGTATCCCCAGCCCCTAGTACAGTGTTTGGCTCAGAGTTGACAGTTAATACATGTTTGCTGAAGGAAAGAATGAGAATTACATGAATGGGACACACGGATCAAGCTTCTTGAAGAGGGGTCAATTTCAAGAGACAGGCTCAAAACCAAAGACAGATCTGGGGACCCAACCAATCCAATTGGAATGAAGTATTAAAAGCCACCATGGAAATGATACAAACTGAGACATAGCAGCAAGAAGCTGGATTGCAACTTTAGCCAGGAGCTCATCAGAAGATACTACACTTCCCAACTGGTGCATTCCAGAATGCAATTTCTGTTCTGGAAGATGGTTGTAATTACTGCATTCAGAATACAATGTTTGAAAGTCCTAGGAAGAGCTATGCAGAGTAACTGACCCATTTGCTCATCAAAAATATTTTTCACTGGACTTCTTATGTGTATGTATACCCGTATCAACAAAATTTAAAAAAAAAAAAAAGGTTTTGTGTTTTATCTTTGTAAACATTTTACTGTAAAGACAAGAAAAAACACAAAAACATGCAACTCAAGATATTCCCAGAATCTCTACACTCCTAATTCAAGTAAATATCCAAGTGACACAGACTCGTCCTGGGATCCACTAAGCCACTTATCCCTCTTCTCTCCACACTCAAAGCACCCGCCTTTCTCTTCTCCATGTCCATCTCTGCCTTTAAATTGCCAATGTGAGATTTATGGGTTTTTCTTTACACATATGATATTTATTTATACTTTTTTCTTAGATGAAGTTTCACTCTGTTGCTCAGGCTAGTGTGCAGTGGCACCATCTCAGCTCACTGCAACATTTACCTCCCAGGTTCCAGCAATTCTTGTACCTCGGCCACCCAAGTAGCTGGGATAACAGGCATGTGCCACCACGCCCAGCTAATTCTTTTGTAGTTTTAGTAAAGACAGGATTTCACCATGTTGGCCAGGCTGGTCTCAAAATCCTGGACTTAAACAAACCACCCACCTTGGCCTCCAAAAATGTTGGGATTACAGGCGTGAGCCACTGTGCCCAGCCTGTTCATTCAATTTTTAAAACAAGTCAGTAAGTTTAGAATTTCTTTCAAAAATTAATTAAGTTGCACTTTATTTACTTGTGAACCCCAATTGGTTTCCTGCCCACACCTCCCGTTTCCTGGAATCATTCTTGGTAGCATCACCTGTGATGGAAGAAAAGCCTCTGGTGACCGCAGTGGCCCTAGCAAATGAGGTGCACAGCATCTGCAGCCCAAGAGCCAGCTCTTCCGCATGAAAATCATTGTTTACGCCTCACCAAGGGCCAAACAGCACCAACTGTATTATGAACAAGAAGATGCACCTTCCAAGTGATTAGCTAGTGCACAGGTACTAAAATAAATACAGTAAGATACTATATCTTCTCATTTTAGTGGCTTCTAAACTAGTGGAAATTTGTTCTCCTGAACTCCTAAAATTTTTGAAAATCCCAGGAAAGGTAGAACTACATCAGAAAAGAGCTGAAAAAAAAAAATCCCTATAATCAAAAGCTACCTCAAATCCTAGATAAGTTTTCCTCCCTCTAATCAGCATGTTATAGAAAATAAACAATGTTTTCTTTTAACAACAGATAGTTTAACATTTATTATTCTATGCCAGAACCCAGCAGTGCATAAATGGCTTCTCCTTTTGAGAAGTTTCTTCTCTGCCCAGCTGGACTCTAAGCGTCCTGAGGAAAGGGCTTACCAAATTCCATTTTTATGTAGCTGCAGCTAGTTTAATAGCCTTGGGGATAAGGGCTGGCGTAGCATTGGAAATGTCAACGAATAACAGGGACGGGAGGGAAGGGGTAAGGAAGAGACTGCTGAGCAGCTAGCTTATTTCATTTCTGTTTATTCAACAAGCAGGTTTAGTACCTACTGTAAAATTATTTTTTTTATTTGCACATTTTATATATTATCTCTCAAGTTTCCGTGGACTGACTCAGCTCGGCTGGGCAGTTCTCGCTTGGGGTCTTTCATGCAATTGCAGTCAGACAGCACCTAGGGCTGGAGTCATCAGGGGTTTCGACAGGATTGGCCATCCAAAATGGCTTATTCACTTGGGTGGCAGTTGATGGTATCTGTTGGCTGGCAGTGCACTGCACACTATCCACCTGCCCACCTGATGATCTCACCTACACAAGATCCCTGATTCCTGAAGACTGCAGCTGGATCCTGAGAGGGAATGCTCCAAGAGCGAGCATTCCAATAGGCCCAAGAAGACGCAGCAAGATTCTTACAATCTAGCCTTGAATGTCATAAAGCATCAATCCAGCTACAGTCCAGATTCAAGGAGCGGACTACACAAGAGTGTGAATAAAGGAGTCAGGGCTTCTGGGTTGGAGAAATCTTAGGAGAAGGAACAAGATAGATGACAGATAGATGATGATAGATACATACATACATAGACACATACATAGATGATACATAGATACACAGATGACAGATATATAGATGATACATAGATGATAGATACATAGATGATAAATAATAAAATTTTTTATATAGACATATATGTATATATATCCATATACTACCTATTATACAGTGTGCTTTACAAACATTATTTCATTCACAAAAGTGATTCCTGGTGGGTAGATATAAGCATCCAAACTTTACAGATGAAGAACCTGAAGCTCAGAGAAGCTAAGTCACTTATCTGAGGTTATCCAGCAATGACCTTTCTTCTGTGAAATCTAACAGGCCATCTGCCACTATTAACACAAAGTGCTCAATGAGCTCTCTCTACTATTTCCCAGTTGCAAGGTTTTATTCTAAGGAGCATTCCTGGAAGTATCAATGACAGAGGAGATATATCCCCTGCCTTCAAGGATTTTATAATCTAGCAGAGACCAAAAATACTGAGATAAGAGAATTTGTGGCTGAACAAGGAAACCTCCTAATAACAGATCCCCCTTTATCCAAACTACTGAATTAAATGTGGGAATACACAAGGGAAATTTCCCTGAGAAACCTCTTTGACACTTTTTATTTACTTCAGAGAGATTGAAAGAAAGGTAAAAATAAGATGAGTGAAGGGTAGGACTAGAATGCAGGAGCCCTCGAGGAGCTTCTATAAGGCTATTGAAAGGAAGGCTCAGGCCAGGTGGTGGAGCACGTCTGTAATCTCAGCACTTTTGAAGGCCGAGGCAGGCAGATCACGAGGTGAGGAGATCGAGACCATCCTGGCTAACACGGTGAAACTCTGTCTCTACTAAAATACAAAAATTAGCCAGGAATGGTGGTGGACGCCTGTGGTCCCAGCTGCTCTGGAGGCTGAGGAACCCGGGAGGCAGAGGTTGCAGTGAGCTGAGATTGAATCACTGTACTCCAGCCTAGCAACAGAGCGAGGCTCCATCGAAAAGAAAAAAAGAGAAGAGAAGAGAAGAGAGGAGGAGAGGAGAGGAGAAAGAAGGAAGGAGGGAGGGAGGGAGGGAGGGAAGGCAGGAAGGAAGGAGGGAAGGAACGAAGGAAGGAACGAAGGAAGGAACGAAGGAAGGAACGAAGGAAGGAAGGAAAGGCTCCACTACCACTGCTCTCTGGATTCTCTCACAGTAATGAAGAAAGTTTGTTTAATGTGCAAATATGTAAATGCTATTGATTTCTTTCTAAAAGGCTATGCAAACAGGGTGTATATTTGTGTTTTTCTGCCAAAGAGTGAGTTTAAAAAGCCCTCTTCCCTTTCCCACTGTAGTAGATGGAGAGTCATAAAACCCTCCACCGTTTTATCACACTGTTGATCACTTTCTCTACCTACAGGGCAATAATTTTCCACTCTGTGGCCCAATCAATATGCTATCTACCACTAACTCCCCTTGCTACCCTTCTCCTCAACCTCAGCTATCAGATTTTTTAAAATTACAACTTTTCTTAAGTTTCAGACAATTTAAGTCCGTGGTATCTTTCAAGGTATTAGTTTAGTTTTTTAATATTTTTTAAGTGTCTATGTTCCTGAAGTCAACTGCTAAAAGCTGGAGAGTTTAAAGAACGTGAGCCACAGTACACCTTATTTGTCCCCCTGTGTCTCGCTACGGCAGCCCTAGGTGTTTTGTATAATGCATGAGTGAACCCCGCTTAGAAATAGAAATGCATTTTCAATAAGTATTTATTATGTTGTTCTGAGCATACAGCTTTAAATTTGCCCGCTGTAGCTTGAAGCATTACACAAACTGTTGGTCTGCTGACTGCCTCTCTGGCAGCAACACACAGAGAAAATAGATTGCTAAGGGTTTTTTCCCCTCCTCCTCCCCCTCTCCTCTCTCTCCTCTCTTCCTCTCCTGTTTTTTCCTTTTCTCTTTAAACAAGTCGTGGACATTTTTTAATCTTGTGGCATTTTTAATCAACACGTACTTCCTTCCAAGACCTATGATCCTCTATTGATTCCCATTAAAATGCTTTTCTTTTCTTTGCCCCCTCTGCTGATCGAATTTCAGATCAGCCACAGGAGATGCAACTAACCTTCCGGCACTACTGAACCCAGCCGAGCGAGGGTGATCAAAAGGCTTAATGCATTCATTAAACATTCCCATCGCCCGGGCGGGAGCTCTAATGGAAGCTATCTCTCCGCATTGCAATTTTTTCCCCCTTTTTGCCTTTCCCCCCACCTCCAAAAAATGTTTTTTGCCTTTGATCGCAGGGGGCGGGGGGAGAACATGAGAACAAAAGAGACCTATCTTTTTCCCCGGGGCTGACGTCAGTTTGATTTTGCTGACAACTATTCGAGCGTGTGTAGCAGTTGGAAGCGGCCCCACGCCCGCCCCCCCGCCCCCAACCTTCCACTTTTGGGAGAAAACAAGACTTTTAGCGGCTCCGGAGACGCGCCCTGAAAATGGCCCGCTCGGGCTCTGCGCTCGCTGCCCTCCCGCCCGCTCGGCAAAGGGCATTCGAGGCTTATTTGTGTGGCACGATCTTTACTGGGGCGGAAAACACGCGGCGGGGGAGGAGCGGGAACAGACGCAGCCCGGCGGAGAGAGCCAGGAATGTTCCTCCCCGGCGTGGGGAGAAGAGAGGACACGGGCAGAGAAAATAGTCCCCGCCCGGCGCGGGGCGCGCGGAGTCCGGGTCCCGGGCGGGTCCGGGTCCCGGGCGGGTCCGGGTCCCGGGCGGCTCCGGGCGGGGCGGCGGCTCGAGGGTTCCGGCCGCGCGGAGTCGGGTAGCAGGGAGGCTCAGAGGCCACGGGCGCGCGTGCGCGGTGCAGCCCCCCACGCCCAGGCCTCGGCGGCGCCAGCCTCCGGCTCGGCGAGCGCGCCGGTAGGCGGGCCGCAAAACCTGGGCTGGAGCCGAGTACGGAGCGGAAGGAGCCGCGGAGTTTGGGCGGCAGCGCGGCCGGGCGAGGAGCTGGAGAAGCCACCGGCGGGGGGGGCGCGCACCCCGAAGAAAGGCCCCTCTCCCGCGTCCCCTACTAGCTCCTGGAGGCCGAGGAGCGGGGCTCGCTTTGCCGGTGCAGGATTTCCAATCAGGCCTGGGAGGAAATGGATGCAGTTAGGGCACAGCCCCGTCCCGCAGTTGCCAGGAGCCTGAAGATCTATGACTGACTTAAGCCATTTCTGGACAAGTCATATTTTCCAGGCTTTCGTGAAATAGTCATTGCTCCTATTCTAAATCTGGAGGCGAATGTGCATCTATTTCAGGGAGAATGAAGGATGTGAAAAGTAGCCTGGGCTCCGGGAAATGTGGGTAATGGGACTGGACCCGCGCCTGGAGCCCGCCCACCCGTCCTCTCCCGGGAGCCCCCCGACGTGCGCCATTAGCATAAGGCGCGTAAGGGCTGCCACAGTCCCGAAAAGGCGGATTCGAAAGGGTCACTTCTCCTCAGGATCTTGACTTTTACTAAGGGAAAAACGTGCCTTAAATAACAGCCAGCGAGTGGTGGCGTGGCCGTGTCATTGCCTGGGCGTCTCTGCTGACCTCCACTGCAGCCTGGACTACACTGGGTTCCAGTGCTGTCTTCCTATTTCCCCGGGCTGGAGGCTCCTAGCGGGTGGATACCAAGACTAGTTGTTATTTGTGTCTGCCCCAGCCCGCCAGGGCACACCATAGGTGCTCAATAGATGCCTCCCACAAGAGTACATATTGGAGGTGATCGTAAAGCTGCCAAGCACAGGGGAAAGAACGGTTAAAGGGTCAGACGGTGCTTTGAGAAAGGCCAGGCATTTGAGCTGGATTCTGAAGACCAGCTCTAGATGACAGTAAAGGCCACTCCAGGTTGAGGGAACAGCACGAACAAAGCAGGGAACGTACCATGAGTAGGAAAGTGGTGAATCTGCACAGGGGATTACTCAAGGGCCATAGAAAAGGAAGCCAGGCAGCCACTGAATACCCTGCCACACAGGTAACAGCCGGGAAAAGCACAAAACATGCTGCTCAGGGGTTCTGGAATATGCGCATGCAAATCTGTAATAAAATGAGGAATGTGGATGTACAGAAACAAAAGTCAAAAGAAGAAAAACAGAACAGCTTATAGGGGAATTTCAGAAAAATCACATGAAGTGAAAAAGAAAGTCAAGGAAAATCCCTGGCCTGAAGCTACCAGAACAAAACATTTAATACCATTTGTGGGGGGTCTTTATGAAAGACGGAGAAAGAATAGAGTAACAAAGAGGAAGCAGTGTTTTGATTAAAGATCTTTGACCACAACGTTTCTCATCAGTGAAAGCATAAGACACAGGAGATTTTTGACATCACTGTTAAGAAAGAGCTGGAACTCAGAATTAGCAAGAGAACAGCGATAGATTGAAAACAAGATAAATGTGCATCGTGAAGGAATTTTAAATAAATTGTCCCACAGTCACTCAATAGAATATTATGCAGTCATTGAAAATGCAGTGTGTTTATTGGAAGGATGTTCACAATCTATTGTTATGTGAAGAAACAAATTACAGATGAGCAGATCTGGAGGGACATACGTCAAATGGTAGCAGCGGCTCTCTCTAGATGTGTTGATTGTTAGTGATTTTTCGCCTTCTCCTTCATGCCTGTATTACCTGAATTTTTCAATGAGCAATTAATAAAACAGTAAATAAATGAACAATGAACACAAGATTAAGCAAAGTTTTCATCTTGTGAAAATGTGTGTGGGTTTTTTGTTGTGAAACTGAAATGATGTCTGTGGCATTGGAAATCCTCAAGGCAAAGAAGGAAAGAAGACAGCCTCCTGAGTCAGTCACACTCATCAGAGGCCCGAACAGGTGCTATTTGTTACTCCCTGTGTCATCCAGCTCAAGCTACTTCAAGACCTGTCTTGGCCTCAGTAGCCTGATCTTGAAATGAAGGGAATATTAGCACCTACCCAACAAGTGGTTGTGAAGACCAGAAATAGTACCTGTAAAACCCTTAGTGCTTAGACCCCACAAGATGCTCAGGGCTCAGCAAGTGGAAGCCGTCGTGGAAACGAAGCGCATAGGCTTTAGAAAATGCCTTTCTTAGGCGGGGCATGGTGGCTCACACCTGTAATCCTAGAACTTTGGGAGGCTGAGGTGGGCAGATCACCTGAGGTCGGGAGTTCGAGACCAGCCTGACCAACATGGGGAAACCCTGTCTCTACTAAAAATACAAAATTAGCTGAGTGTGGTGACGCATGCCTATAATCTCAGCTACTCAGGAGGCTGAGGCAGGAGAATCATTCGAACCTGGGAGGCAGAGGTTGTGGTAAGCCAAGATCACGCCATTGCACTCCAGTCTGGGCAACAAGAGTAAAACTCTTCCAAAAAAAAAAAAAAAAGAAGAAAGAAAATGCCTTTCTTCTCGGATCCTTCCACTACCACTGTGGTGGTCATTAGAGCTGCCTGCAAAAATTCCTCCTCTCTCTCTCAGCTAAAGAGAGGGTACTTCCTCACCCCTCTGAAGTTACACCACGTGACAGCCTCTGGCCAACAAAATAAAGACAAGGAACATGTGTCGGCATTGAGCGCTTTGCCATGTTCTCTTTCTCCACTTGCATGACAACCAGCAGTGTCCTGGTAGTGTCTGCCGAGGTCCTAGATTGAGGAAGAAGGAGAGCCTCCAGTGACCTTGGTAGACATTTAGCAGGAGGGATGAAGAAATCTTTGAAATTGTAAGCCACTAAGATTTGAGAGCTCTTTGTTATCAAAACCCAGTTTAAGTCATCCTGACTGACACAGCTACTTACTAGTTTTGTGACCTTGAGAATGTTACCTACCTGCTTCAGTTTGCCATCTCTTCCCCTATAAAATCTAGGTGTTGGCATTCCTATTCCATAGGGTTGGAGGGCAAAACGAGTTCCACATCCAAAGTGCTTGGCACAACCTGGCACCTGGTAAGTACACATGGAACTGTTATCATCTCACACACCGGCTTCTGTCCCAGCTCTTAAATGGGAGCAGGTGTCAATGCCGAGGGGATCATCTGATGCTTCCACCTTGTCTTCCTACCACTGGATTTGCTTTACAGCAGCCGTATGAATGGAGATACTTACCTCTGAATAAGAGATGGTGGAGGCAACGTAGGTAAGAAAACTCATGCGGACATTATTTATCATGTTGTCCTTTTCATCCTTGGAAGAAATTCCAAATGTTCATGTCCTAGCAGAGTCAGCAGCCACATGGCCAGTAGGACAGGTCTCTACCACAATGACCAGGAGAGTCCTCTGGAGAACCAAGAACACCAGAAAGTTCCAGTGGCCCTCAGGGTCACACAGAGAGCATGAATGACATTTAGAGAGATGGCTATAAGGATAGTGATCACCAGTTTCTTCTAGAATAAACTAGTATTCTTATCCTCTCTGGGTCATAAAAACGCAAGTGGTATTGAGTGTGTGTGTGTGTGTGAGAGAGAGAGAGAGAGAGAGAGAATGAGAGTTGAGAGTTGTTTGTCAGGTTGTTCTGATGCTTCATGAGTTTCCATGCTTAGATCAGGGAGTGGAGAGCATGTGGCCATTTTTTAAAAATCTGGTTTTCAGGGCACAGGAAAGCTTTGTTTCCATTACTACCTAATCAGGAAGGCTGGCAATTCTGACAGCAAAAGAGCAGTCCTGGGAGGGTGTTTGGGCATGAGGTCAGACACCTCAGAGAATCCAGGAGTGCAGTGAGTGGCTCTTCTCCCCAGCAGGGCTCAGCAGGGGGTATTGTCACACCTTCCCCAATTCAGAGACGGATACAAGCCCAAGGAAATTCTCAGGCAATGCACAATGGAGTCTCTATTACCTGGATTTCCGTGAGTCAAGGCTCATGTGAAGTGAGGCACTCAGAAAATCTCTTCACTACCTCTGAGAAGAGTAGCATGCAACAGTAAGTAATGAGTAATGAGGAGCCATAGCCTTCCATTTCAGGGCACTTTCTAGTTAACCAAGTGTCTTCACATGCATGGACTCATTTCATCCTTACAGTGAAAGGATCAGTCACATAACAGAGAAGTTTTGGCCCACTGTGCCTCTACTTGACTTGCTGGAAATCGTTAGTCTTTCTAGACTTTTAAGTCCTCCACCACTACAGAAGACAGCAGAAAAGCAGAGGAAAGACAGGGTTAGTTCAGGGACTTGGCAGCCTCTCTCAAATGAAGATCATTAAGCAGTGGTCACATAATTCGACTGTGACATGGGCACTCGATTTCTGTTTCTGTCACAACCAACACGCAGCTGCTTTCCCGTTTTGAGCTCGGCTGCACGGATCCACGCGTGGAGCGCCACACTCCTGGATTGCTCCTGCCCCAGCTCTGCACACACCCACCCATCCTCACACTGCAACCCGACTCATCTTCCTAGGCACCACTCTCATCATGGCAGTTGCTCACGAAACACTTTCTAGTGCCTAAGTACAAGCTCCAAGGCCCATCGCTGGTGGACCCCTGAAGACTGGTCCCACCCTACCAATTTGTACTCTCCTCAAAAGTCCTTTTCCAAGTTGCTTCCTCCCTGGCTGGAATGTCCTTCTTTCTCTCTGCCACAAATCAAAATTCTACACACAAGGCCAGTTAGATGTTATAGCCTCCATGAAAATGTCATTGACCCCTCCACGGACAAAGGCCTTCACACACCTCTGAATTTCAGTAGATATTTTACAGCTCAGCACATCCGTCATCAAACAAGGCACACCTAGTCCTCTGGGCCTGAGACTTTCCAAAGAGGCCCATGGACAATGATGTTTTGAAAGAAAGCAACATGCCAGACCTTCAAATTCAATATCTGCTTTTTATTAAGCATCCATGTCCCTTTCGAAGTGGCTCCTATTCCACTTTACAAAAGAGAAGCATCCCTGTCCTGCATTTCCAGTCTTCCTGGGGTGACTTGCACTGGGGTTTAAAAAACCCTCCTGGACACCAAGTAAACGAAAAATCGAAAATCCTGGTGTAGGTGTAAAGGAATGAGTGGCTGTAAGTCTGCTGGGTTGCCTTAGCAAAGGACCACATGCTGCAGGGTTGAAACAACCGAAACTTCTCATCTTACAGTTCTGAGGCCAGAAGTCTAGAATCAAGGTGTTGGCAGGGTTGGTCCCTTCCAGGTGGCCCGAGGAAGGAGCTGTGCCAGGCCTCTCTCCTTAGCTTGTAGATGGCCGTCTTCCTCCCATGTCTCTGCACATCATCTTCCCTCTAGATATGTCTGTCCCTATGTTCAAATTTCCTCTTTTTATAAGAACACCAGTCATAGTGGATTAGGGCCTGCCCTAATGACCTCATCTTAACCAATTACATCCACAATGACCCTAATTCCAAATCAGGGCCCCTTCTGAGGTAGTAGGGGCTAGGACACCAACATGTGCATTTGTAGGAACACAAGTCAGTCCTTCACAGACTGGGTAACAAAGGCTTTGCACACCACACCGTTTCCAATATTTTGATTTCAACAAAACTGAAGGAGGATCTAGTATACTTTTGAGCAGAGAGATCATTAGAAAATCATCTTTGATAATAGTTACCATGTGATTTGAGGCAATAAGTCAGAAAAGATTTACCCCAAAAGAAAAAAAATTGAAAGACATTTTTACAAAACTTTTTCCATTCCCCTCTCCTTATTTATAAGAACAAGGATTTCTCATCTCTCAAAAATGAGAAATAGAAATAGAACTAGAGCCAATGCTACACAGTCATCCTAGCAATCTAGCAATGAGTAGCATTTATCCACAGTCACATCTCATTGGAAAAAAGGAGAGCCATCATCTATCTCATCAAGAAATGCAAACTTAGGCCTGGCATGGTGGCTCAAGCCTGTAATCCCAGCACTTTGGGAGGCCGAGGCGGGTGGATCACGAGGTCAAGAGATCGAGACTATCCTGGTCAACATGATGAAACCCTGTCTCTACTAAAAATACAAAAAATTAGCTGGGCATGGTAGCACGTGCCTGTAATCCCAGCTACTCAGGAGGCTGAGGCAGGAGAATTGCCTGAACCCAGGAGGCGGAGGTTGCTCACCGCAACCTCCG